>NW_027502275.1:0-26983 GCF_021521415.1 Bidens hawaiensis
TTAGAACCTATTAAACCCAAACATGTTAAATCAAACGTCACATAAAACAAAGAGTTTGCATTGGTCTAACCTATAAATAAAATCTAAACAAATATATATACAATTATTTCTACTTCTCCGCAATTGTTCAAAATGTTTCCCAGATAACGTCTTTTAAATCTTCAAAATCGCATATGCATATTCTTCAACAGTTTGAGCAAGAAACCCTGTTTCCTTCCCTTCCTCTAGTAACACTACATTCATTTTCGGTCCAACTAAAGATAAAAACAACATAGATCAATTCCGCAAAACTTAAGAAGATTAGAATATCCATCAAAAGAAGGAAAGCAACTCTATAATATATATTAAAATGGACCACTTAGCCGTTAACATGAGACTACACTTTTATTAAAGTAGGTTTTGGTTCAAGCATTCTATCAAACATTTAGTGTGCATTATAAGTTATATATGAAACAAATATTAAACGAGTTTTAAGGTACATTGTGAAGGAACATAATATGTGAAAGTTACAGCACATAATAATTCAGTTTGTCTATAAGATAACTTAGTTTATGTGAAAGTTACTTCGTGTGACTCAATAAGTCATATAGTATTGGATTAGAAAGAAAAAAAATTAACGTTGTTCAAAACAGACAATGTTGATCATTAACATCTCCTTTACTTGGTGTAACACTATATAATCCTCATTTAAGGTATTTATCACACAGTTGGTGTGCATTATGTTTCCTTAATTTTATGCTTCTTTCACTATCAAATAACTCCAAAAACAACATATCACTCTCTTTTTTAAATATTGATTATCCAAACAAATAAAACTTCAAAAAGCAAAAGAATTAGGTACATACCTATAGTGAATTATTGAAGAAAAAGATAGCTCCTTTAATAAGCAAATTTATGTTTAGCGAATGAAGGAATTCACGTAATGGATATGTAACACAACTAAATAAAAGACATCAAACAATCAACAAGCTCATCATAACTATGACCTTATACAGATGCAATCTTCCGATCGGTAAACATAAGCACAGAATAAACAAATCCTTAATAAATTACATAATGTATTTTGAGATATACAACTTTAACATAACATAATCAAGCCCCATAAACCCTAACTAAAATTATAACCACAATCAACCAAGTATACCTCATTTTAGACAAATTCCGATGAACGCAAATGCAATTTGAAGAGTGGAGAGAGAGAGAGAGTATTTAATAAAACCATATTTAGAGGTTAAATATGGAAGATAAAATTTACGAAATTTTCAAAATGAGGGAAATGAAAGCATTATACATTGGTGGGTGGGAACCTCAAAATCTTAAACAACTTTAGTTTTCAATAAATAACGCTACTTACAATAAGTTTAATAAACAACAATATTTTTCTCTTATTTACAATGGTGTGAGGGAACCTCAAAACTTTAAACAACGCTACTTTACAATAAGTTCAATAAAAAACGTTAGTTTTCTTCTTATCAACGCTAGATATTAATAAACAACTCTATTTTTCAATTAATACAATAAACAACGCTACTTTCTTCTTATTTACAACGGGTTTAGAAAATTGTTCTTTTTAAAACGATGGATCACAACTTATTAAACAGTTGACCTTCATATCGTTGTAAAACATATTTATGATCGGTGTTAATAGACGTTTTTGTAGTAGTAACATTCTTTTAAGCATGTTTCAAGTTATGGTATGAGTTAATATAATATGGTAGAGACGGGAAAAGTAGTTGCATTTGGTGCCAAAAAATAGAATGGTCACCTTAACATGATTGAAGATGGCTTTAGACAACCTGGTTATTGTTTAGTGAAACCTTAGATCCAACAGTATAGTTACACAATTAAATATTTGTTTATGTAAGACCATTTAGGTATTTCGACTAAATTTTGTATAATGCAGTAATGTATGAAGACAATAAGATTTCAAGTCTAAACCTTTATTGTATTGATTGATAAGTTGTTGTGATTACTTGATTACAAATAACCCCTATATATAACCATACAATTACTTGTTAGACAAGAATAGGAGAAAAACTAACTCAAAAACCCCCTAGGTTTGTAAGTATGACAACTAGGTCCCCACACTTACGCAAGATTACACTAACAATCACCCCCTAATCTTGTGACACCGATGAAGCTTCGCATATCGTTAAACTTCAACCGTGGCAACGCTTTTGTAAGGATGTCTACTCTTTGTAAATCTCCACTGACATGCTCCACCTTAATTTGTTCTCTCTCGATGCACTCCCGAATGAAATGGTACCGGTGTGTTGATGTGCTTCCTTCTCCCGTGAAAAAACAGGGTTCTTCATTAAGGCATTAGCCAATGAATTATCCACCTTCAACGTCACGATCTCCTCCTTTTCTCGGGTCATCTCTGACAACAAACCCCGAAGCCATAAGGCTTGACATGCAGCCGATGTAGCTGTCATAAATTCAGCCTCACATGATGATAACGCCACTATTCCTTGTTTCTGAGAAACCCATGATATCAGTGATGTACCATAGTAGAAAATCAAACCTGAAGTGCTCCGACCATCATTCAAATCCGCCGCATGACTACTATCACTATACCTGTGCAACATACTATTTCCGCCTCTCGAGTAAGTTATACCAAAGTCTAGTGAACCTCTTAGATACCGGAGAATATATTTAAGCGCTTGAGCATGAGCTTGAGTTGGTGATTGCATAAACCGACTTGCATAACCACCGAGTAGCTCAAATCGGATCTCGTATGAGTTAAATACTGCATGCTTCTGATTATCTTTCTATAACCGGTCGGATCTACCTTCGGATTCTCATCTTCTTTAGACAACTTTAAGCCTGGTTCCATAGGAAATTGAGTCGAGTTGCACTCCCAAAGATTTGCTTCTTTTAGGATCTTCGTTGCATAACCACTTTGCTTTAACGTTATCCCATGATCGCTTTGCTTCACTTCAATCCCGAGATAGTAATGCAACAACCCGAGGTCACTCATCTCGAACCTTGACTCCATTTTTCTTTTGAAATTTGCAATTTCTTGCACACTTGTACATGTGACTATCAAATCTTCAACATAAACTCCAACGAGTAATAGCCTTTGACCGGAACACCTTTTGTAAACCGCTTGTTCTTGCTTACATCGAGTGAAACCAAGTTCCTTTAAAGACTCGTCTAGTTTAGTATTCCACACCCTTGGAGCTTGGCGTATACCGTATAACACTTTAGCCAACTTGTACACTTTTCTTTCTTCACCTTTCTTAACGAACCCATCCAGTTGAAACACGTACACCTCTTCTTTCAAATCACCATGAAGAAACGCGGATTTTACATCCAAGTGATGCACTTCCCAACTTCGGTTTGCTGCTAATGCGAGTAAAAGTCGAACGGTTTCGATTCTCGCCACTGGTGCGAGCACCTCTTCGAAATCGATCCCATATTTCTAAACATACCCCTTAGCTACGAGTCGCCTTGTACTTGGTTATTTTCCCGGCTTCATCACTTTTGATTTTATAGACCCACTTTAAACCTATAGATTTTACTTTGGGTAGTGCTTCGACTAACCGCCATGTCTTGTTTTCTTTCAATCGACTCGATATCCGCTTCCATTGCTTTTCTCCAATGTTTTTCATTATTCGCTTCTCGAAAATTTACCGGTTCATCATAGAATATTAATAGGATATTTACCTCGTCGGTTGTTGGGTCTTGCTCGGCGGTGTCGGTATACCTTCAACCAGAAAGTCGCTAAATTTCTTGGGTAAAAACCGTCTTTCGAGTAGTTTGACGCGGCTGAATAACTCGTAACGGTTCTTCGTTTAGGCCAGTGTCGGGCCTAGCCGGGCTTACAGGTGGATTGCCACCTTCTGAACTTGATGAATCACTTCCGTTTCTAAGACGAACCAACTCACCGGTATCATGTCGGTCTACGGACCCGGTGTCAAACCCGGTTGTCACCTGTAACAACTCGGACTTTCCAAGATTTATTATTAATATAAAAACCGACCCATTTCGAGGTTCGGGAAATTCATTCACGTTTATCAAGTGTAATTTATTATTATAATATTATTTACCTAATATATATTTATACTTTCTTGTTTTGACAATTTTAACCCAAAATATAAACTTCTATCCTTCTTTGTACCATCCTTAAACATCAAGGACTAAAACTGAAAATTATGGTATAGCCCATTTTGTTTACTGGATATCCTAATACCCAAACCCGAACAACATTGGTTTTCTTGTACCCGATTATAATCAGCCTAACTTAGACCTCAATTCTCGTCGTTTTTATGGTAATTGAATCACAATCTATGTTATACTTACCATTTGCGGCTTTACCGACACAATATTTATGTTAATACGACTAAGATTGATCTGTTCTTCCTTAATAGCAAACCGACGTCAATATGAACTTGATATGCAAGCAATCATTCATAATAATTCAATTAACTTTGCAGATGTCATCTACTAACCCTAGCCGTCAATTCCCCCTTATTTATTGGATTAGTTTGATTGTTTAACTACTCGTTCATACCCCTTTTGCGCCGGCAAATGTCGAGTTCGATTAACCCATCTCAGATCATCATAAGAGGTAATTAATTACATGTTTTTTACTCTCGATCGCATGTAGATCAATAGCCCTAAACTGGGTTTGACCAATTGTGTCGGGTTTGATCAATTTATTTTTCTAGGGTTCTTGAATCATATTAGATCTAAACCTGCATATGTTATAATTTAAAGAACTGAAGTTCTTATGTCTGTTCATTGGTAGCCTGCTGGTTAAACACTTGGTTCTTGGGGCAGAGGTCGCGGGTTCGATCCCCTGCACCCGTTTTTTTTGGAAAAATCTTTAATGTTATTCTTTTTAAATAAAATTATAATTATATTAATAATAATAACAACTAAATAAGATTATATTAAATAAAACTATTTTATTTAAAAACCGACTTTATAATACTTGTTTTTCTCATGTTTTTTTCGTGTATATACATATATACATATAAATATATAATAACATAAAATTTAATATTTTGATGTATATAAAAATCAAGTAAACTATATATAAATATGTTTATGAAACTAAAAATAATATTTTCAAATATATGATTTATTAATTTAACTAGTTATTTTATATAATAAATCTTTATATATAATAGTATATTATTAATGGTTATCGAGTTGTTATAATCGATCTTATACTTTACTTAGCGTATCCATATTTCTCTTTCCTTATTAGGATCCGCATATCATCATTTTTAATATTCTCATTCACTTTGTTCGTCTATCGAGGTGAGTACCACATTCCCCTATTTTACTTGTTTTTCACGTTTTGGGGACATATGCGTAAATCTATTTCTCATTATATACTTATACTTAAAACTGCAACTTTGTCTTATGTGTTAACAACTTATACCTTACTTTTTTATGTGCTTATTTGCTTTGTATGCTTTCGCATTCGGAGAGGTCCAACATAATCTCAGTCTAGTATGATTATACGCCAGTCGTTAGCCTATGTACTTCTCGACATCTCAGTTATACTTGCTCATTTGGTTATTTTATTATTATCATATGTCTTGTTGCAGCTACATGTTTTTGTTATATATACTATATGTACAACTAAACTGGTGTGCTGCTCACTCAACATGTGTTGTTGACAAAATTCTATTTTATACGCATATGAAGGTTATTGCTTGAATTAGTTGCAAGACTTTGTGAAGAATTATGTTAGAAAAGATAAAATCAAGAAATTAAATTTGCGTTTATTGTTTGTTTAATGAGTTGTATTTTATATTTGATTTATTTGGAAATTGAATAAAATTAATAGATATTGTCATATAAATGTTGCATGATAGTACCTTGAGAGCTGTGGCAATCAATTCGCGCCCCGGCATTTCCTCCGTAGGTTGGGGGTGTGACAGATTGGTATCAGAGCCGAAATTTTAAGATAAGTTGTTAGAAATTGCCTTAGACGCTTGTTTAGGAGCCCTATATGTGCCTATCTGTTTACCTCTATGTGTTTAATTTTAAATTGTTTACAGATTTCCTAGATAATTATATATTAATTATTGTACTGTTATGCACACACACAAACTCCGAGGCTATGCCTCAACATTCAAAGAAAACTTTTCAAAAATTAGATTGCTTTTTATTTTCGGGAAATTCCTTAAGAATTCCCACCTGTTGTTTTCACTCGTAAACCTTAAGGCTAGGTTATGTGGCATGTCCCTATGATAAAAGAAATGGGAAAAGAAACTGTGAGTTGGGAACTAGCAAAACGGTTCCAAGAACCAAAGGTAAGACGCTATTCCTTACCTGGGTGATAACCTGACCACAGTACTCAACCCCATGGACCCGAGCGAGACCCATAAATGCCATATGACCGACACCTTAGGTTAACTTTAACCGAATTCACGGTGATTTCGTGGCTAAACTCGGTCTTCCCGATTATTGTGTTCCGTTATTTAAATGGTTAGTTGGGTGAAAAATCCATGAAACCCATGGGCACTCCTACTATCCATTTCTTAACTTGATTTCGTATTTTTGTTGGAGTAATCAACGTGGTGATTCACAAGATTCTCCGGCTACCCATATTTATTTCGATAGTTCGTTATTTAGTTTGGTCGGTTTATAAACGCCGTGTAACGCTCATTGGGCTAACAAACTTCATTGCATTGTTAATTCGTTAATTAGTTGGGACAATCAAATTGCCATGTAACGCTCATGGGCTGTCCAACTCAGTTGTTTTTCGTTAGTTCATTGGGCCATTCAAATTGCCATGGAAAGCTCATGGGAGGCTAACACCCACAATTTATATTTCGTTAGTTTATTGTAAACTTAATAATCTAAATTTTAAACTGACTTAACTCCCCATGTAGTCATCACACATAAATCTTATTGACTACATCATTTAACAACTATTTACGCAATGTACCCCCCCCCCCTCATCTTATAAACTTTTACTTTTAATCCTCATGACGCAATTCCTCATTTCTTAAGACAACATTATTATTTTCACATAATTAAACATTTTACTATTCTTATGGTTCCTCTAATTTATCCTTCATTTTATAAATCTTCATTTTTGGTCCCTATAGAATATCTCATTCAACAAACCAACGTTGTCCTAGACATCAATCGTTTGATTCTCACGACCACCGTATAGCTGTGTGCATCACCAAAGAGATAGCTGCTGCAATCCCTAGGATAGTTACACAAATTCAAAACATTAATGCAACCGATTCAACTTTTCCCGCTAATTTCTCTGCTAGTGACTACAAACCATCTACCTCCACTCATCCTCACAACAAGAAACGTAAGAACCTTGCTGTAACAAATCCTAATCACCCGCAAGTCTTCTCAAACAAGAAACCTTACTTTGGTCCTTTTCCATTATGCTCCATTTGTAACTATCATCACTCGGTTTAAAACCCTATGCCGTCGCTGCATCCAATGTAACCATTATGGCCATCTTGCTAACAACTGCCGTGTGCCGCCTACTGCACAAGTTGTTCCGCAACAACCTACCCCTCTTTCTCAACCTGATGTTTCTATTACCCGTTCTTGCTACCATTGTGGAAACCCAAATCACCTCCGTAATACGTGCCCACAACTTACCCAAGCTCATCAAGCTCAATCTTCAACTACACCATACTACTTGATCCATGCTCAAACCCATCAACCTCATGTACCTCAAGCTCCTCCCATCAATTAAGGTCAACCTTACTTAACCCAACACTACCAGACACTACAACCGCAAGCTCTAGTTTACCAAACATATCTCCACCAAACAACTTTTTTGCAAACCATTCAAGCTCCAGTTTTTCAAGCAATGCCGAATCATCTTTTCTTTTGATTAAATATATTATTTATTGAAGCCTACTTCTATCTTATTGATTACCTTCATTAACCTTAACTACTTAAAGCTACCCCTTCTTGAACTTTAAATACTTATATCTTTACGTTTAAAAGTCGTCTTAAAATTTCTTTGCTTTATTAAAATTCACTAAACTTTTGAAATTATACATTGGTGAATTTCTAGTGTTCTAAATTAAGACTTCTTGAAAATTTTTGTTTCCTCAAAATCATGTTTTACTCAAATGTTTTGTAAACCCACACGATGAGACGAATCATGTGAACCATCCGACGATAACAATAATTATGGTCCGGAACATAATTATCGAAGTCCTCGCATGGAAATCATGAAGCGGTAAATTTGTGTGTCATAATATAGAATTGAAAGTAGTTGGTATAACGATATAAATGTAGAAATGATAAGGACATGGTGGATACGCCGCTGGTACATCCTATATATAAGTGTCCTTATCGGATTTGCATTTGGAGCGTTATTTTAACTATTCAAGTTCTGTGTTATGATAAATTATTAAATTATATTTAAAATTTTCTTTTCCTCAAATTTAATGATTTTGTTATAATATTCTTTAATTTCGGGACGGAATTCCCTAAAGTAGGGGAGACTGTAACAACTCGGACTTTCCAAGATTTATTATTTATATAAAAAACCGACCCATTTCGAGGTTCGGGAAATTCATTCACGTTTATCAAGTGTAATTTGTTATTATACCTAATATATATTTATACTTTCTTGTTTTGACAATTTTAAACAAAAATATAAACTTCTATCCTTCTTTGTACCATCCTTAAACATCAAGGACTAAAACTGAAATTTATGTTATAACCCATTTTGTTTACTGGATATCCTAATACCCAAACCCGAACCACATTGGGTTTTCTTGTACCCGATTATAATCAGCCTAACTTAGCCCTCAATTCTCGTCATTTTTATGGTAATTGAATCACAATCGATGTTATACTTACCATTTGCGGCTTTACCGACACAATATTTATGTTAATACGACCAAGATTGATCTGTTCTTCCTAATAGCAAACCGATGTCAATATAAACTTGATATGCAAGCAATCATTCATAATAATTCAATTAACTTTGCAGATGTCATCTACTAACCCTAGCCGTCAATTCCCCCTTATTTAATTGGATTAGTTTGATTGTTTAACTACTCGTTCATACCCCTTTTGCACCGGAAACTGTCGAGTTCGATTAACCCATCTCAGATCATCATAAGAGGTAATTAATTACATGTTTTTACTCGCGATCACATGTAGATCAATAGCCCTAAACTGGGTTTGACCAATTGTGTCGGGTTTGATCAATTTATTTTTCTAGGGTTCTTGAATCATATTAGATCTAAACCTGCATATGTTATAATTTAAAGAACTGAAGTTCTTATGTTTGTTCATTGGTAGCCTGCTGGTTAAACACTTGGTTCTTGGGGCAGAGGTCGCGGGTTCGATCCCCTGCACCCGTTTTTTTTGGAAAAATCTTTAATGTTATTCTTTTTAAATAAAATTATAATTATATTAATAATAATAACAACTAAATAAGATTATATTAAATAAAACTATTTTATTTAAAAACCGACTTTATAATACTTGTTTTTCTCATGTTTTGTTTGTTTATATACATATATACATATAAATATACAATAACTTAAAATTTAATATTTTGATGTATATAAAAATCAAGTAAACTATATATAAATATGTTTATGAAACTAAAAATAATATTTTCCAATATATGATTTATTAATTTAACTAGTTATTTTATATAATAAATCTTTATGTATAATAGTATATTATTAATGGTTATCGAGTTGTTATAATCGATCTTATACTTTACTTAGCGTATCCATATTTCTCTTTTCCTTATTAGGATTTATCGTCAATGTGTGATTTCCGCATATCATCATTTTTAATATTCTCATTCACTTTGTTCGTCTATCGAGGTGAGTACCACATTCCCCTATTTTACTTGTTTTTCACGTTTTGGGGACATATGCGGTAAATCTATTTCTCATTATATACTTATACTTAAAACTGCAACTTTGTCTTATGTGTTAACAACTTATACCTTACTTTTTTATGTGCTTATTTGCTTTGTATGCTTCCGCATTCGGAGAGGTCCAACATAATCTCAGTCTAGTATGATTATACGCCAGTCGTTAGCCTATGTGCTTCTCGACATCTCAGTTATACTTGCTCATTTGGTTATTTTGTTATTATCATATGTCTTGTTGCAGCTACATGTTTTTGTTATATATACTATATGTACAACTAAACTGGTGTGCTGCTCACTCAACATGTGTTGTTGACAAAATTCTATTTATACGCATATGAAGGTTATTGCTTGAATTAGTTGCAAGACTTTGTGAAGAATTATGTTAGAAAAGATAAAATCAAGAATTAAATTTGCGTCTATTGTTTGTTTAATGAGTTGTATTTTGTATTTGATTTATTTGGAAATTGAATAAAATTAATAGATATTGTCATATAAATATTGCATGATAGTACCTTGAGAGCTGTGGCAATAAGTTCGCGCCCCGACATTTCCGCCGTAGGTTGGGGTGTGACATCACCTGCTCCGATTCGGGTTCAATATCATACCTGACAATAAATCGGTCCATTCCGGACCCTTCTCGCCCTCTTGTTTGTCAAGACCAGCCAACGCGTACCTTTTACACTCGTCAAACTTGACATTCCACGTAACGTGTACTCGCCTTTTGATCGGATCAAACATACGGTAGGCTTTTGTTCCAGGTTGAGTACCTAAGTGAATCATCACAATACTTCGGTCGTCCAATTTCTTTTGACCGGTACCAGGGACTTTTACATACCCCGTGCATCTGAACACTTTAACGTGTGAAAGGTTCGGTTTTCTTCCTTTAAAACGCTCATACGGAGTTGAATCCTTCAAAGATTTTGTTGGTGATCGGTTTAGTAAATAAACCGAGTGATGAACCGCTTCTCCCCATAAATCTTGTAGTAGTGACATCGCCTTTAACAAACTTCGAGTCGTACCGAGTATGGTTCGGATTCTTCTTTCAACCACTTTGTTTTGATGTGGGGTGTACGGGGCCGTAAACTGATGTGCCACACCTATACTTGACAAGTAATCTTCCAACACATGGGATGTAAACTCACCCCCGTTGTCGGTTCGTATGGTTTTGAGTTTCTTGCCCGTTTCGTTTTCCACCCTTTTCACGAAATCTATGAGTAAACCCGTAACTTGGTCTTTCGTCTTTATCATGAAAACCCACATATAGCGGGTGTAGTCGTCAACAACTAGTAAAAAGTATCGGTTGCCACCGTGTGTCTCGGGAGTAATTGCGCCACAAACGTCGGCATAAACGAGCTCGAGCGGTACCTTTGCACGATAATTAGATTCTTTCGGGATATCCGATCTTGTTTGTTTGCCTAGCATACATGCATCACAAATTTGCATCGGGTGTTCGATTCTTGGCACTCCATCCGCGAGTTTCGAGAGACCACGAAGGGTATCGAAATTCAAATGCCCCAATCGAGCATGCCATATCCATGCAACATTATGCAAATTGACTTGTAAGCAAACCGGAGAAACAACCTTTAAATTAATTTTATTAACCCGATTAAAGGAACGAGGTACCTTGATTAGAAGTCTTCCATCTTATTCAAATATCCATAAGATACCGTCTTGGATCCCGATATTGCATCCACCTTTGTCTAATTGCCCGAGACTTATAATATTATTTTTGAGAGATGGAATAAAATAAACGTCACTCAAGGCTCGTTGTTCTCCCCTTTGACCTTCTACTACTATCGTGCCCCGACCTTCGATTTAAACACACGAACCATCACCGAAACTTACTTTACTAGTCTTGTTACGATCGATGTTAGAAAACCATTCCGGATTTCCCGTCATGTGGTTACTCGCCCGGTTATCAAGAATCCATGTGGTTTTATCACATGGGGTTGAAGCATATTGCTTTGGATCAACCCGGCCTTCTTTTAGAAAAACGACATCTTCCTTACTCCGAGCTACCGTCATCATGTTTAGAACCGGCCCGCCATCTTGAGCGAAGTTACTTTGATCGTTCGTCTCCTTGTTTCGGTTAGGACATGACGTGGCAAAGTGCCCTAGTTCATCACACCGATAACATTTAATCTTTGACTGATCCTTCTTCACTCGAGGTTCTTTCTTTTCCCGATCCACAACCTTACCTTTTCCCTTGTTCTTTTGACTTGATTCGGTTACCATCTTGCCTTTCCCGTGAAGCCTTTCTTGATTGCTTTTAGCTTTCCATTCTTCATATGTATATAGGAGTTGTTCTTGCTTACCGGACACGAGTTTGTCTTCATCTCCAGATCGTTCCTCAAACGCTTTTAGGTGTCCAACGGCTTCATGGAACGTCATGGTCTTTATATCAGCAAGCTGTTCAATAGTAGCAACAATCGCTATATACCTCTTTCTCGGAACGGACTTCAAAAGCTTTCTCACAAGGGTCTTCTCTTCAAAAGGTTCTCCAAGATTGCTTGCTTTGGAAGCTATTTGGCTTATCTTGGTCGAGAAGTCATCAATCGTGTCCGTTTCTTTCATCTTGAGTACATCGAACTCATGTTGAAGAGACTCAATACGTGCTTCTCGAACCCTATCAACCCCAACGAAACGAGTCTTAAGTGCATCCCATATCTCTTTAGCGGTGGAAATGTGAGCCACTTGCATCACCAAAGCCTCCGGCATGCCTTGATAAAGATACACAATCGCCAACCCATCTATCTTCGGGTCAATCACCGTTCCCGTTCTTCGTTCGATAGCCTCCAACCACCCTTGAACCTTGAAGATGGCCTTGATTTTTACCGTCCAAATTGTTTAATTGGTGGACGTAAGAATCGGAAACCGAATCGAGAGGGAACTCGGTTCTTTGGAAAAACCGACTTGATTACTTGGCCCTCCAACTTGATTATTTGGTTGATCACTCATCTTTTCTTTTTATTCGTTGATAATTTAAATAGATATCTGGGATCAATATCTTAATCTTCTTGATCTTTCCTTCTGTCAAAAACTCTTACTATGTGCCCTCAAAAAACAAATAAAGTTTAATTTCCACAATAAATATTATTTTCTTTTTCGGAGCCTCTGTGTACAAGGCACCAAATACATATATAATATTTTTTACTTTTAAAACCTTATTCTCTTTTCTCTTTAGCACATGCACAAACAGATTAAACACACGTATCAAGAACACGCCGTAACGTGACCTCACAAGTCTACCAATTGATCACTCTGATACCAATTGAAGACAATAAGATTTCAAGTTTAAACTTTTATTGTATTGATTGATAAGTTGTTGTGATTACTTAATTACAAATAACCCCTATATATAACCATACAATTACTTGTTAGACAAGAATAGGAGAAAAACTAACTCAAAAACCCCCTGGGTTTGTAAGTATGACAACTAGGTCTCGCACTTATGCAAGATTACACTAACAATGTAGTATTTTATTTCCACTTCTTTTGTTTGAAAATCCTGTAAATGAAGAAGTAATGTTAACACTCGACTTTTTAAGAAAGAAAATATAATACAATATATACGAAATGTTTCAAAATTAATGAAATAACATGAAAACCTGTCATATACCTCTTACAAAGTTTTATTTATATATCTTATTATATTATGCTGTTATACAATGTTTGATCAACAATCAAATCAAACATTGCTAACTATATGTCATAAAAGGTATCCTTCATTCTTCTAAGAGACTCAAGAACAGACTGAGCAGTGCAATAAGCAATAGCCTGGACCGTAACCATCGGATTCACACCCAAAGCGGTGGGGAAAACACTCGTGTCCGCCACATATAACCCTTTGACCTCCCACGTCTCCCCCATCGGGTTAACCACAGACCCCTTCGCTTCGACACCCATTCGACAACTCCCCATTTGATGCGCCGAGCATATCGGCGTCGACAAGTCTCTCAACGCTCTCGAGCTTTCCTCGCGCACAAAACTCTCAAACTCGTGATAGCTCACATTCTTCACATTCAATGTCCTCCCTTTATTATTATGTGTCCCGATCTCTTCAGCTCCCGCAGCCGCGAGTATTCTCAATATTCTCTCCAACCCTGCTTGCAGATTATGTTCGTCGGCAACGTCCATTTGGTAAGTAATGCATGTTTTCGGGTGTACCTCACCCGAACCCTTATCTCTTGCCAATGCAAATATGTGTGCTGTTCTTGAGTACTTTGACATTCTGTTCCTGAAATCGGAGCTCGAAACCCACGGCATCAATCCTGAAAACATACCCGGGTGTAGCGCAGGTGTTTGGATAACAGCACCGTATCCAGAACCCGTGAAGTCTGCGACCACGGTCGACATAGCAGTCATTATCCCTCTTTCGTAGCTCTTTTTCTCGGGTTCGGGCCAGCTTTCGGACGGGAAATGACCCCATGCCATCGCTACCGGATGAATATGCAAGTTCTTTCCAATATTCGGGTTCTTTAAGCCGCTCATTTTAAGGAGTAGTGGGGTACACATTGCACCACATGCTACGATGGTCACTTTTGATTCGGCGAAACATACTTGTTTTGTTCCGTTTTGATGCTTGAACTCAAAGAGGACGCCTTTAGCCGTGCTTCGATCTCTGCCTTTTCTTCGATGGTGAATAACCTTGACAGCCTCGCACCCGGGTAAGATTGTACCATTGCCGGATTCGATTAGGTCAACTAGCCATGTCTCCAATGTACCTAGACATCCGATCATTTAGTAAAACGTTCGTTGGAACATTCGTATATGTTCGTTTGTTTCATAAATGAGCGAACATAAACAAAGTTTTTGTTTATTTATTTTCATAAGAACATAGTTATGTCTCGTTCTTTCAATAATGTTTGTGAATGTTCATTTGTTTACATTAGTTTTGCTGATTATTGTATGATCATTTAGTGAATGTTTATTTGAATGTCTTATACTCTTTACAATTTAGTATAAGTTATGAAATAAAAATATCATTTATTACAACTTAATCTTGTTTATAATAGTAGTACTCTTACTCGGTTACTATGTTCCGTCATCTATGTTAAGTTATATTCATGTATTTGTGTTTTTTTACGTTCAATTATATTATTAACGAATGGGGATTGACAAGCACGAACACAAACACATCACATTTAGATTTTTAATGAACGAACAAGAAAACTCAGTCTGATTAGACATTAGTTGTTTGTATTCACTAGTTTCTTCGATTAAAGTTAAACAAAGAAAGCCAAACATGTACCTTTTTTCCCTCCATCTTTGCAACCAAGGCAACACCACCCGCAGTAGTGATCCGGAGGTGAGTTTCTGGGAATGTTGTTAACAGGATAACCTAATTCCTCACA
Organism: Bidens hawaiensis; assembly: GCF_021521415.1. Classification (NCBI taxonomy): domain Eukaryota; kingdom Viridiplantae; phylum Streptophyta; class Magnoliopsida; order Asterales; family Asteraceae; genus Bidens; species Bidens hawaiensis. Next base: position 15,211 of record NW_027502275.1, read on the forward strand.
CCGTTTTCTTAAAACCATGTTATTAAATCCTTCATCTTCCACCTCAGATTGCACACCCATTCTCTCACACACAACATTCAAAGCTTGATCATACAACTTACTATCAAAAAACTCAAGTTCATAACATTCGGACCACTCTTTTCGCACGTGGACCGGAGTTTTAATCGAAGCCGACCAGTTGATAGCCGACCCACCGCCAACTGCGGAACCGGCTAGTATCATCGCTTCCATGTGACTCGTAGCTAACAATCCTTTTCCAAGGTACATTTCATCCATGGATGGCCCTTCAAGAAGAGAAAGATTACTTCGTGCTCGATAGTTTCCTTTTTCAAGTACAAGAACTCTATAACCGGATTTAGCTAGAACACCCGCAACAACACCACCACCCGAGCCTGAGCCAACTACTACTGCATCACATTTTATGACCATTGATGGGAGTTTGGGATTTGTGGTTGGATAACGGGGAATCGAAACGGATAATCTTGATCTTTGTAATGCTTCTATGATGATCTTACTAGGTTGGCTAAGGTAGACAATGCCTTTATATAGTGGCCCAAAAAATGATTCTGTGTTGAAAGAATGTTGAAGTTGTTTAGTGAAATTAGGGTCAGGTCCGCAATAGTCTATGGCTTTCCAACAAGGGTTTTCATTCTTCTCATTTACCTGCAAAGATAAAACAGAAACATAAGCAATATTTCTCAGTGGATTCGAATAAATCCTAGGTTGGTGCAAGCAAGAAATCTCGAGGCTGGTACTAGTTTGAAAAGAGGTAGTTCTAGCTCGAGACGAGGTGATTCAAGGTCGAGGCAAAATCAAATAAAAATCAACCGCAACAAATGTTTATAAAACACCTACAAATTAACGTTTCCATTCCTATAATATGGCTATCCGGTATTCCCAAGACTTCCTAGCACCTCGTCAATACCACTAGAAGATGAAATGGCATCCGACATGTTTGCACCGAGAAGCCCAACTTAGCGGTCCCCTCATAGCAATGAGGAACGCTCCATTCCGATTTATGATGATCATGATGATGACGGACATTTTGTGCCAAAAACTCAACAATAGTATAATGAGGGTCTTGAAAAAATAGATGATGAACAAAACCATGATATAGATGAAGCTGATCAAGGTGGTGCATGCAATAGAAAATTCAAAGGACGGATAGATCACGTGTCGTGAACAACAAAGCAAGCGATAACTTTATGGCACGGGTTCCTAGCTATTTATGAAAATAAGATTGTCAAAATCAACAAACAATGACTAGTTTTTAGGCTAAAGTTTTTGAAGATTACAAATTTTTTTTGGTGGGCAAAAGCAATCAAAATGTGCATCAACTAAATTCAAAAATGAGGGCACAAACAAGAAATGAACTTGTTCAACGAATATTGAATTCAAGCGATACAATTTATGTTTATTGTATATTTCTTTTTTTATTTGTCATACTACAAATGCATATTTTTAAAATTTATTAACTAATTTACAGTTTATCTTTAAACATACACTGTTACCATTAATAAACAATATTGATAGACTCAATTTCCAAGAGCACTATGATCATTTTGTAAGCAAAAAATAATTATTATTTAATATACCTTGAACATTGTGTTTTCAAACCATGACAATTTTAATAAGACGGTATAGAAATGTTATATTTAATTTGACTTGAATTTTCTATTCAACTGAGAAAAATTTATTAGAATATGTTGGTGAATGGTGAGTGTCATGTCTTCTGTGAGAGACCATGACCAATTGGCCATCAAAGACCAAGCTAATTAATGTTGTTTAATTAAAATTTTATTTATATGTTTATCATTATCCTTTCTCTGATTACAATTACTTTTAATATATATTTAAAAATTTATAGAATGTATACAGTGTTTTTTCAAATTACTTACAAATAGTAACATTTACTTTTCTACTTAGAGCATTCACAATTATAGATGAGTAAAAAACAACTAAACACGTCACATCAACTACCACATCATATTATTACTGATCCAATTTCAAATAACAAAAAAACTCATTTCCTCTAACATTACATCCACTTCTATCATATATTTAACATAATTATCTACTTCTATATTTTATTTTCTATAAACTCAAATGTTTTTATAAACAAAAATATATTTATAGGTATCTTATTTTTTAAAATAAAATATGTTCTAGTAAATACATTTTAAATAATAATAATAATAAAAGTCATATAAAAATATAAAATTACATAAACAATGACCAACTGTACGTAAACACACACACAATTATTAAAACTTTTTAAAATTACATATACAATAATATTTTTTATTAAAAAAATTATAGAAAGTAAAATACAAACAAAAAAGAAATTATTTTTTAATACAAAAAGAAAGATAATTAAAATAACGAGTTGAGATTGTTTTCAAAATTTAAATAAAAATTAATTAAATTGAATCCACTTATCATGTTAACTTCCATCAAGTTTTGTGGATATGCTCTAAAGTAAATTGAATATCACATCCAATGTGCAACTATCGAGTTTAGAAGTCTAAACAGCGTCACATTAGAACTAAACAATACCCTGAAGATGCTCTTACAACAACGTCATATAATGTAAAATACTCACTCGGATAAATATAAAAAGAGAAAATTCTCAAAATAGTCCAAAACAAGAGAGATAAATTGAAAATAGTCCAAAAGTTTGCTAAATTCCCATTTCAGTCCATCGAAATTCATCTCCTTCAACACATTTGGAATCGTGCCGATGGATTTTATAACCAGTGAGGTAATGACACGTGTATTTTTTAATCTATCTTCCCCGCTGTTTTTTAATCTAAAATCATCCTCTCAAAAACCATGGTTTTCCAATGAAATCTGTCTGACCCGTGAGTTTTCAAAAAAAGATTATATTCACGTTTTATTGAAATTCATCTCCTCATATGCATTTCTGGTGGATTTAATCTCCTCCGATGAATTTCAAAAAAGTTTGAAAAAAACGATAATTTTCCAGTGAATTTAGTCTTCTCAGATAATTTTTAAAAAAGTTTTTAAAAAACGATAATACAAACATATCAACCGCCGCCGCCACCACCACCCATATCAACCACCACCACCATAGTCCACCACCGTCCACCACCACCATTTTCCGCCCAAACCAATTAAAGTCCCATAATCTTTACATACATTTTGCTTCCAAATTTTGAATCTTTCCATGCATTTTGTCACCAAAGATTAGATTATTCTTCAAACATATCAACCATCCACCACCACCTTCTTGACACTTGATACTCAACCAAAGATTAAATCTTTCTTCACACAAATTTATCGGATTTTTAAAACATTTTTGAAATTCATCGAATGAGATTAAATTCATTGGGAAATTATCGTTTTTTTTTTAACTTTTTTGAAAATTATCTGAGGAGACTAAATTGACTGGAAAATTATCGTTTTTTTCAAACTTTTTTGAAATTCATCGGAGGAGATTAAATTAACCTGAAATGCATTCGAGGAGATGAATTTCAATAAAACACGGAATTCGATGATTTTGGAAAGTCACGGGCCAGACAGATTTCATTGGAAACCCATGGTTTTTGAGTAGATGATTTTGGATTAAAAAATAACGTGGAAGACAGATTTCAACTAAAATCTCACGTTACCTTTACATGTGTCATTACCACATTGATTAATGAAATCTATCGGCAGGATTCCAAATATATCAACGGAGGTGAATTTCGATGAATTAAAATTTTCCCATATATTATATGAATGTTTATGGTACTTTAAACAAACAAGTGGCTTTACGAAGAGGTCACATCAGATCATGTTGATTGATAGGAGTGTTATAGGCAAACTAATTCTTAAATACCTTTCACATAAATAGATTAATAAACTAAGTATACAACAACTTTCTTCGTCCCATTTTTAATGTCCATATTTCATTTTTAATTGTCCCAATTTAAATATAATTTTCATACATATAAATTCAATTTTCAATTGTGCTCTTACTATTACATATGCCAGATGTTTCAATTTCTAATTTTGGTTGTCTCAATTTAAATTCCATAATAACTTAAAGGAAATTATTGTCATTTTACAGCTTATAAAATAAAATGAGTAAACGTTTCTTACTTTATGTGTTTTGGGTCCCATGACATTTAAAATGGGACGGAGGGAGTACAAGATAATATGTATACGACGATATATAATAAATATTATTTTTAGAATATTTTAATATTTGCAATACTCCATTTATGGTATTGTATTTCAATCTTATCTTTTAGCGTTATTTAATAAATCAAATCTTTCATATCGTACTGCTATACTGATCTTTATTTTATTTTATTTTTTTGAAACGACCAACTAAGTAACATCGAATACTTCGTACGCGGTCCCCACTAGCTAAAGGTAGCCCAAGCCGGCCACTAGTCCGGACGGACGGAGCCCCTAGCGGTCTTCCTTTTGAGGGATCCCCCAGATAAAACCCGACCCCCACGCCCACCAAACGACACGACAACGAGGAGCCGGTAAAACCGGGTGGGATCAGGACTCGAGCCCTGACAAGCCAGGGTCATCCCTCATATCTCCCATATAAATTTACTACCTCTTACTAGTAAAGTGAGTGCTCTACCATTACAGATATAGTTAAGCATGTTTTGGTACATTTATAAATATTAATTGAATATTAAGCATAGCCGTTTTGGTCGCAGGGTTGTTTTGTTAGGCTCACCATTAAGTATAGTCTACGTGGCTGTCACGCCCCTCACATGAGACCCCTGAACATTGCCTCGCCCGCGTGACCTGATCCGAGTGACTGTCCTCATTCACGTCATGCACCTCTCTCCCTCTCATTTATTTTCCTGTTCTTGACTAGAAAGGTTAAGTCTTGGAGGAAGAAGGGTTTCCTTTTGAGATGGAAATGAAGCTTGGAAAAAGCCATGGACATGGAGCTTTGAAAAGGCTATGAAGATTGATCTCGCAAGGATTAATGGAGGCGGGGAGATGAGGACGAAAAGATGTGGAGAAGAAAATTAATAAGGGTTTTATTTTATAACTACTGGTATTTAATATGAATACGATCATACGTTGTATAATATTGATTTTTGAGTTCTTATTTTATAAATAGTAGCATTAAGCGTAATTATTTTTTTTATAAAAAATTAAATTGTATTAAATAAAAAGATAATATCTAACTTTAAATGTTTTTAAATATAAAAATTGTATTAATAAAAAATATAGAAAATGAAGAATGAGAAAATATTATATATCCCTAGGTTGAAAGGTACTGAACGACGATGTTGAATGATGGGGAAAGCTGGTATGACGCAGACGTGATAAGTGAGGAGAATGATGTATACCCGTTAGCCTTATAAAGCATAACCTTTAAAGGAAAAAGAAACCCAAAAAAGAGTATTAATCCGTAAGGCTACAACGAACATAACTATCAGCGAACAGTTTAAGAATCGTTCAGCGAAAAGTTTGTTTATGATCATTCGCTTAACAAATGAACAAACACTCACAAGGATTTTATTCGTTTAGTTTTATGAACGAACATGAACAAATGCTATGTTCATTCATTAATGTTTGTGACGTTGGATAATGTGTTTATTATGCTCGTTTGTTTATATTCGTTAGCTAAAGGTTTGCTTTATATTTTTACAATATTTTATTTGTAATAACCAATCTAACATTTAAATTATATAATCATATTGTTACGCTATGTTCAGTTCACTTCGTTAAGTAATTGATTTATAAAGTCTTGCATGAACTAACAACAAATCTAACTTATGTTTCGTTGACATTATCAGAATAAAACCGCCGTTTGGTGATTATAATGTTTAATTATGATTATTATTATCTCAAGTACTTAATTTTATATTTAATTAAAGTGATTATGTCATATGTATGGGTTTAAGAATGTTGTTTTTTTCCTTAAATTCTGTAGTGGAAGCGTTATGGAGGCTTTATAGGGTCATAAAGCATGGGAACACCGCCCCCAGGCTTTATAGAGGCGTTTTAAATAATTTTTTTGGGTGATGTTTTGTACATAACGCAGGTGGAAAGACAAGAATAAAAAAAACAAATAAACAAAGTTATGGAGGCTTTATGACTACACCTTATTTTTATAAAAAGCCATAACTCTGACTGGACGTCACATGACACATAACGCCCAGAGATGAAGCTTTATGACTACACATGATTAATATTAATAAAAAGGTAACTTTATTTCACACGTTTCGAGTATCACACCACATGTTTCCTATCTTATCTTATTCGAGCGTTCACATTTCTTCCCCTAATTATGGATACATTTGTAGACGGTGAAAAAACAATGAGAAAATATTATTGGTTTTGTACATTTTAAAAAATAGTTTTGCATCAGATTTGTTTTCTTTTTTATATTTTTGTTAAAAGTGATTGTAGATAGAGGAGAAACAAAAGATAACGATAATGATATAGAAAATATTATTTAATTGTAAAAAAAAATATTAATGATTTTTAGTATAAGTATAGAAACGATAATAAAATAAGATTTTTTAATGGTTCATAACGAATAAAATGACGAGTCTGGATTATATGTCTCCGCCTAGATTTTTCTTTTTTGTTGAACGCATTTACTCTATTTGTCTGATACAAGTAATGGCATCTTGCTGAAATATTTCAAACATGTCCTGAAAACTTTTTTTTAACAGCTATTTGAATCATTAATATGCCACTGATTTACCCAATTATTTTCATTGATAAGGAGAAAATCACTATAGATGAGAAAAGACTCCGGTCTAACTCGAAACCCCTCCATTTTTTTTTTGTCATATGTGGAAAATGAATCCAGTGGCTCTAATATTTTAATTGACATCTTTAAGGGCCTCACATAATTACTTAGGTTGTGGATCATTGGTTCCTAAACACTAATCAAATATTATAGTTTTAAAGGAAGTTTTGTTAAAAAGTACAAAAATATAGTAATCACATGGCTTTGATAGGAGGCGTAGGTTTTTAAGTGAAGATTCAAGTTCGAATCTCACGTGCCATTTTTGATGAATATTGACAATGAAAGATTTGAGCTAGACCTTGTGCAAAAATATTCAGTTTGAACCCAGAGCCCACCCGGGTTCATCCACCGTGTGTTACGCTAGAGAGTTCTGCTCTTGTGGTGACACAACGACTATCAAGTGACAGACGGCGGTATGGTTTCTCGGGTAAAACAGCCAAGCCAAACTCTGAAGCCAACATGAGCCCGGTTAAATGAACACAATCTGGCCAGAGTGGGACATCAGGGCTCTCAAATTTGAAGACTGCGGTATCGTAAATAAAAAAAAAACGCCGTTAAAAAAAAAGTAAATAAAAAATCTTGACTATTTTCAAAAGTAAATAAAAAATCTTAACTATTTTCATTCGTCCATATTTATGTTCTTGTAAGATACCTAGGCACGCCATAACCCTGTATCACGTGGGCCATGCATGTATATGCTCATACATATTCACATATTTAAATATCTGGTTTTATTAATAGATATGAGTTATATTTTAATATTAGGTTTTCTTAATAGATATAAGTTAAATAGATGTACGGTTTATATTTATTTTGATGCTTCAAGTCTAATTCATTTTGAAATATTGAGAAAACAATTGTAAGAATAAATATATTTTATATATTTATTTATATGAACATCAATATCATTTATATAATAATAGATCAAAATTATTAATTATACCTTATTATATATTAGTTGGGTAATTGTTGATAGGTCATATTACCTATAATCTTTACTATATATAATGTAGCAAACAAAGGTAAATTAAGACGCATTGTTTAAGTAAATTACAACACTTCATGCATTATGTACAACTTATAAAAAGGCTAAAAGTGTCAATAACACACTAAATATCATGTGTATTTGAAACTTATTCAACATATTTACAATTTGCATCCCTCAAAGTTACAATATTAATACTTAATCTTTTACATATATATATTTTTATTTTCACTTTTAGCCCAACTACCCCCACGATTTTTAAACGGTTATAACTTTTTCATACGTTAATATTTTTTAGAATAAATGGCATCACAAAAATGAGCATTTTATTATCTTTAATTTGAGTATAATATTGTTATAGTTTTCGAAGTAAAAAAAAACATTTTTTATAGAAGTGTTTATGGTTCGATTTTGATGGTTTTAAATTAAACCATGAGCCAACTACACGTTTTTTTTTTGTTTTCGAAGACCGAAACTGAACCGTTTTAAATAAAACCCCATTAAACCGAACCATTACCAATGATTAGTTTCCGATGTAGTTTGTGCTTTGATAATAAATTAAGTTTAAAATAAGAATTATTAATTTGTCTATACATTCACTTCAAACTAAGCCCAACTTATAAATTACTTAAAAGAATCATAATATGAACAAAGATAACTTTGGTCACATAAATGATAAACCTTATTAGAATAAATAGAAGACAAAATCATAACAAGAATAAAGATTACAAAAATCATAATGGAAATTTGGTTAACTTAAAATTGTAATAGACACGTTTAATCATATTAAATAAAACTTTGTTTAACTATATTTTAATAATATCTAATATATATTATAAAACATATCTAATATTAAATAAGTACATAATTAAAATTAGCATTTCACTATTTACGGTCAGCTCTGGTTTCAACCGTGAAACTAAACTTATGAACGGTCTCACAATTTCAAATGAAATAATGAATACCTATAAATTTGTTACATGATTACTAAAGTATGTGTTTCCCGCTGCATCGCGCGGGCACTCTTCTAGTTAACTAATAAAGGGTTCCCCTTGAGTGTATATATAGAGAGATAAATATTAACATCATAACCTAATCATACACACATAACAATTTGGGTGCCTCCTCTCTCCTAAAACCGGGTTCCTCTCAAGAACCCTAACACCATCCTTAACTATACATCCTAAAGGGGAACTCGATCAAGATGACAAGCATGTCGACTACATCATACCCTGCTGCGGTTAACACTCTTCATGCTGTAACAGGTTCACAGGTTTAATATTTATCATGTTTTCTATTACTTACATGAAGAACTGATCAACAACTATCACTGTGGGAACTCTTTTAAATCAAGTTTTAAACTACCTTAAAGATCTTTAGCCTTGATCATCATACTATTGCCTAGGCTTCTTGTCTACTTATTGAGCAGTAACTAATCAAATAACAATAACTATGGTAACTGTCCAATGAACAGAAAATATGTGATCAACGGTAGCAAGTAATTGAGTGACTATCACAAATTGAATGATTAGTAAGAACTACACTATGAGTAGATGTTAGTACTTACATAAGATAATCACTAGTACTAACTATCCACCGATAGAAATTAGAAGCCCTTTTATTAGTAGTAACTAAGTACATACCAAGAAATTCCTATTGAAGAAACACTAATTGACCCCGGGCAGATTACGGATAATCTGGGGGTTAAGTAGATGTTTCCCACGAGGGTTAGGTCCGGCAAAGATGGTTCTTCAGATGACCTGCAAAACAGACACCGTGAGCTCGTCACTAAGAAGGGGGGGACCTCCTTGTGACCACCCTCCGGCGTGAGAATCAGACTAGATTGCTCTTGAATATAAGTGTATATTAAGAGAATGACTAGAGCAGATATGATGGTATGAGATAAGATGATAATACCGTTCCAAGGTGTTGGAGTATTTATAGCCGAAGGTAGGTTTCCAAGCAGGTACAGCCGGCTGAATAGTATTCCTGTTCTGCCAACTGTGGGCTACGCACGTGCCATGCTGGTGGTTGGTGGGTAGGCAGCGGCTGATAGTGACCAGGCCGGCTGTGTACTATTCCTGTTCCACCAACTGCAGGCTATGCACGTCCTCCAACAGGCTGGTGAGTAGGCAGCGGCTGATAGTGACATACAGTACAAGAGCGTGCTGCTCGTCATACTGTTGTCAGTGAGCTGTCGTATCTTTGGTCAGATCTTTTGTCCATACCTCGTCAGGTACAGTACAAAAGATCCTCCAGTATCGTACGGACTGGCTCATTTGGGCGGGAGTTTTCCCGGCTTTGTGCGGGAGTGTTCCCGGCTTGCTCACTCCTTCTTCAGGTGACATTACTGAATTATTTAAGAGTTAAGTGCCTTGTGCGTGTAGCCTTGCTGCGCGGGTAGCCTTCCCTGATGGCTAGTATCCGTTGCTGCGGGAACAGGCGGAGTACGTCGACCATTGGGAGGCTTTTCCTGCGGGAACAGCTTGCGTACTGCGCGTAAGGACGTCACGTCTCTGAGCATGGTGGGTCCTGCGGATCCAGTTGGTTTCTGCGCAGACGTCTCTTCAAGGTGAGTCTTTGCGAGTTTAGCCTTTGCGCAGACGTCCCTGTTGCAGGTGAGTCTTGCGGGTTCAACTGCGCAGACGTCTCTCTTTGAGGTGAGTCTTGCGGGTCCAACTGGGCTCTGCTGGGACCTACCTCTTCAAGTCCCCCCAGTCCAATGTTCTTCTCATGAATTGTTAATAAGTGAGGTGAACTTTTGGACTTAAGCAAAGGGTTTTGAAAAGGGTTTAGTTTTAAGGTTTTCCATGGGGATTCTTCCCGCGGAAGTCCTAATGTCACGTGCAGAAATTCCCGATTTTTCTGCTTGATCTTTGGGTATGATGCGGGTAGGTCTGTAACCTCCTCGCAAGTCAGGAGCGTTGAGTTCCACTTGTGTAGATTCTCCATGAGGTTTTGGTAGTTTTGAACATAGTGATCAATTATGTTAAACAACCAATTCCATCTTGGAGCTTCAAACAATCTAGTTCTCGACGTTCCCGCTATGCGGGGATGTTATTTCCGTTTCCGCAAGCATGGCCCAGAAGATCCTTCTTGGTTTCAATTCTCTGCGGAGTGCTAGGTATGTGAAGGGTTTCGCCTTGACACTGTACCCGCACTCGTCTTATAGTTACTTTACTTCCAAGGTATTCCTGGCTTCAATTCCCTGCGGGTGCTAAGTATGTGAAGGGTTTTGCCTTGACACTGTACCCGCACCCGTCTTATAGTTACTTGGTTGCCGAGGTATTCTTGGCTTCAATTCCCTGCAGGTGCTAAGTATGTGAAGGGTTTTGCCTTAACACTGTACTCGCACCTGTCTTATAGTTACTTGGTTGCCAAGGTAAGGGGTATAGTCCCGCTTACTTTTGAATCTTTTTGAATCTTTTTGAAATTCGAAGAGTTGGTGAAAGGATAAGAACAGTCCAAACTGTTGAAAGGACGGTTGCGTAGTCCGACGGTTTCTTCTGACAGTTTCAGGACGTGCAGGAAGTTATGGTGACGTGACAGTATATGGTCAATCCAGACGCTTTTTCAGGCGCGTGGGCATGAGTTTTCGGGCGCGTGGCCGCAAAGTTTACGGCGCGCGTCCTGTCAACAGCTATTGCCAGCTTGCTTTTTCCACGTGTCATAGTTTCATTGCACCAGCGTTTTCCTCTCTCTTCCGTATTAAATTCATCGCATTCATTGCGATGAGTATATAAAGGGGGAGAGGGTGCATCTTAATCCACAGTTTCACTTCTCTCTTCTTCTTCTAGACGATTTCCGGCGAATACTCTAACCTTTCCGTCGAGCATTCTCCTGAAATCGTTCTTCACATCCAAAACATGTCTTCCGTTCATGATCTTGAGGCTACCGCTGAAGAGTCTGACGTGTATGCCGAGAATCCGTCGTCTACTTCTGATAAGGACGATAAGAGTACTGCTGGTGAGTGCCAGTGTGCTCTTACCGTCGACTTGTACCAGTACATTGTTAGGAAGTTCATGCTCGAGCCTTTCGAGCCT
>NW_027502276.1:0-55985 GCF_021521415.1 Bidens hawaiensis
AATAAATCAATTAACAGTTAAAATGGAGAACCATACACGTAAACCCTAAATCGATTATTCATTTCGGGTTGTTTGTTGGCCAGATTCTTGAACCTTAAATTGATTATAGATTCTAAACAGTGTTTGGAGATAGAGAGATTTCAGATTATCGATTTGCTGTTGGATAGTGAATGGAACATGCTGTTCGGAGATAGGGTTTATACTGGATGTGTTCAGAGTAATTGAAATAATTCAACAAATAAATTGAGATTTAACGTTGCTTTTGTGTTGGTGTTTGTAGCGACCGGAGAATTGAACCAAATTGAAGATGTTTGAACTTTGAAGAATGAAACGGGTCTAGAATAGATATTAGGGTAGCTAATGAAATTTAATTTATTTTTTGAATTATTTTATTACTAATAATTTATTAGAACGATTGATATATATGGAATTAATAGCTATAGACTAATCATAAATAGAAAAGTGTCCATAAACTCAATTTCTTTAATAGAGATACAGATAAATTATGAATAAATATTTTCATCTTTACTTCAACCCAAACTAAAAGATTTTGTTTTTACCATCGGAATTTATAGGCTTATCATGCAGATGAGATGGTTGTATGTTGCCCATTGTCTCAAATTCTTAATTCACCATCTTATGAGCTGGAACAATGTCGACTATAAGCCTTTCAACCTATAACATAAAAAGATGTTATATGCCCTCATATATAAGTAGTAAATTTGCATACGCACTGTCATCAAAGAAGGGCTAAATAAATAAGCAACTTGCATATCATTGAAATATTAAACTTCATAAAATTGAAGTAACGGTACTCAATTTAGGGTTCAATCAACAATTAATAATCAAATAAATACATAGAGTAATCGTTGTGGTTTGAGTTAAACAACTAATAATAGTATAATACCTTTATGCTATAGGACCACAAACACGAAATAGATTAACGGTTAGCATATCCGGGCTTAAGCAATAAATCAATTAACAGTTAAAATGGAGAACCATACACGTAAACCCTAAATCGATTATCCATTTTGTGTTGTTTGTTGGCGACCATTCTTGAACCTTAAATCGATTATACATTCTAAACAGTATTTGGAGATAGAGAGATTTCAGATTATCGATTTGCTGTTGGACAGTGAATGGAACGGGCTGTTTGGAGATAGGGTTTATAGAGAATGTGTACTGAGTAATTGAATTAATTCAACAAAGTAATTGAGATTTAGCGTTGCTTTTGTGTTTGTGTTTGTAACGACCGGAGAATTGAACCAAATTGATGGTGTTTGAACTTTGAAGAATGAAACGGGTCTAGAATAGATATTTGGGTAGCTAATGCAATTTAATTTATTTTCAGAATTATTTTATTACACATAAATTATTAGAATGATTGATATATACGGAATTAATAGCTATAGACTAATCATAAAGGGACAAGTGTCCAAAAACTCAATTTATTTAATAGAGATATAGATAAATTATGAATAAATATTTTCATCTTTACTTCATTCCAAACGAAACGATTTTGTTTTTACTATCGCAATTTATACGCATATCATGCTGATGAGATGGTTGTATGTTGCCGATTGTCTCAAATTCTTAATTCACCATCTTATGAGCTGGAACAATGTCGACTATAAGCCTTTCAACCTACAACATAAGAAAGATGTTATACGTCCTCATATATAAGTAGTAAATTTGCATACGCACTGTCATCAAAGAAGGGCTAAATAAATAAGCAACTTACATATCATCGAAACATTACACTTCAGGAAATTGAAGTAACGGTACTCAATTTAGGGTTCAATCGATAAATTAATAATCAAATAAATATATAGAGTAATCGTGGTGGTTTGAGTTAAAAAATTAATAATAGCATGACACCTTTAAGCTGCAGTACCATAAACACTAAATAGATTAACGGTCAGCACGCCCGGGCTTAAGCATTAAATCAATTAACAAGTAAAATGGAGAACCATACCATAAACCCTAAATCGATTATCCATTTCGGGTTGTTTGTTGGCGACGATTCTTGAACCATAAATCGATTATAGATTCTAAACATTGTTTGGAGATAAAGAGATTTCAGATTATCGATTTGCTGTTGGATAGTGAAGGGGACGGGTTGTTTGGAGATAGGGTTTATAGTGAATGTGTGCTGAGTAATTGAAGTAATTCAACAAAGTAATTGAGATTTAGCGTTGTTTTTGTGTTGGTGTTTGTAACGACCAGAGAATAGAACCAAAATGAAGGTGTTTGAACTTTGAAGAATGAAACGGGTCTAGAATTGATATTAGGGTAGCTAATGTAATATAATTTATTTTCTAAATTATTTTATTTCTAAGAAAATTATTAGAATGTTTGATATATATGAAATTAATACCTATGGAGTAATCATAAAGGAACATGTGTTCAAAAAATCAATTTCTTTAATAGAGATATAGATAAATTACGAATTATTATTTTCATCTTTACTTCATCCCAAACAAAAAGATTTAGTTTTTACCATCATAATTTGTAGGCATACCATGCTGATGAGATGGTTGTATGTTGCCCACTGTCTCAAATTCTTAATTCACCATCTTATGAGCTGGAACAACGTCGATTATAAGCCTTTCAACCTACAACATAAAAAAGATATTGTATGCCCTCATATATAAATAGAAAATCCACATATTCACTATCAATCAAATAAGGGCTGAATAAATAAGCAACTTACATATCATTGAACATTACACTTCACGAAATTGAAGTAACGGTACTCAATTTAGGGTTCAATTGTAACGCCCGTTAATTTCCGAAAAAAGGTTTAATCTTGTAGTGTTATGTACACCTTTCGGGCTTGACCCGGCATTCTCTCGGGAGCTCCGTGCAAACCTCGTAAACGTTCTCACTTAACTTTCCACCCAAGTTGCTACATACTTCAATATGGAGGGACTTGGATGTAACTATTTTATATCATAAAACAAAAGAGAACTCAAACCCTAAACCTATTTGCAGCCGTCGGACCTGGACCCCCTGCTCGTTTTTCTTCTGCCCAGCCAAGTTTCAGCCGTGAAAACTTCAATTTAAGGTCGGTTTTATGATTCCCCATTTCTTTTACACCTTAATTGATCATATTAACGCGCTTATTGGTCGTTAAGATTGAGTTTTGATGATAACAGCTTGCTGACAGATTCGTATACGTTTATTGTAGGGTCTGTAATGCAATGTGAATCCACTGTTTTTGATCTATTCTTGATTCCATGATGTTTTACTTTGATTCTAGTTTCCAGAAAGGTATAATACGTAATTTTTGGACGAGATTTGAATAGTTTTTATGAATTTATAAAATCGAGTGTCAAAGCTGATGCGGGATGACGGATTCTGGTCTGTCTTCCCGACGTCATAACCTTTTTTAGACAAGTCCAAATTAGTTGTTTCCACTTCTAGGAATTAGTGTTTTGAGTTAGGAACCAAACCCAATTGGAATCGTTTAATTTGGTTCGGTAATGAATTTTATAAAAATAAAACCATTTTGTTGCGCAGCTGAAATAGCTGCACATACCTTTCTGTTTTGAAGAATTTTAATGATTTTTGTGTCCACTAGAAAAATATAATAAAAATATTTTTATAAACTAAAGATATTTATGTAACACTGGTAAAAATTTAATAATTTAATTTCATGGTTTTCCTATGAAATAAAATACATCTTTGCATGCTAAAATCTGCATGTTATATTCGTATTGATCAATAAGTTCGTTTTAGGCTTAACCGGTGGCTGCCCTTTCTCGCATTTTTCGGGGCTGTTATAATTGAAGTTCGTACTCCGTCATATTCTTAGGTATTTCACTTACAATATACTAAAATTTCATGGCCAATGGAGGTGTTTAGGTCGGTTAATCGATTTTAGTTCGAAAACTAGGGTTTATCGGGTGTAGGATTGGCAATTGTTGAGTTTGGTGCGTTAAACGATCAGATGACCGACCAAATCAGTTTGTACAGCCCTAGGGGGGTTTAAGGGCTGTGGGAAAATTATATTTTTGATGCACGGGGTTGTTGGGGTTAGTGCTTCGTCAATCGAGTCGTAGGTGCGTGAATTTCCGTTTAAACGTTAAAGTAAGAGTTGTAAAAAGGAACCGTCAACCCTATCAACTCGGGTGACATAATCTTGATGAATGAAAAGATTTAAAATGGAATTTGGTCCATTCGGGGCTGATTCGTGTAACAAATGGTTTTAAGGTTTATTTCGTGCGTATTCGACCCGATTTGATTATCGTTGGGCCTTCGGCCAAGTGTTGGGCCTTGGGCCAAAGTTTTGGGCCTTGGGTCAAAGTGTTGAGCCTTGGGACAAAGTGCTGGGCCTTGGGCCAAGTTGTTGGGCCTTGGGCCAAAGTGTTGGGCCTTGGGCCAAGTTGGTGGGCCTTGGGCAAAAGTGTTTGGCCTTGGGCCAACTTGTTGGGCCTTGGGCCAAAGTGTTGGGCCTTGGGCCAAGTTGTTGGGCTTGAATGCCCCATTAGGCTAGAGTGTTCTTACAGTCTAGTTTAGTAACGCGTTGTGTATAATTTACAGGCCCTTGCTTGTGATTGTGCACTTAGGGATTTCCTAGCTCATTGCAGGTGTTCGGTTGATTCAGGTGAGTTCATGATGCCCTTTTTACTCTTTTACGTTTTGGGCTAGCATACATACCGAAATACAATTTTAAACGATTTTACTCGTTACAGTGAATTGAATAGTTTTACATGGTCTCACTCGTGATGGTGCATTTTGAAAGCTATATTTGAATTATTTTATATGCCTTTGGATATTTTAGACTCGTTCATGGTCTTGTGTCCTTAAGGTTACATACATTATTGATGGTCTAGACTCGAGGATGTTAGTAGACTTGGCAGTAATTGAATATGAGTAGACTTATTTGTGTTTGCATGCACTGATGTTACGTGTTGGGTTGTACGTGTGCTCGACCCTGATGTTATTACTTGGATGAGATGTTACGTGTTTGGGTTGTACGTGTGCTCGACCCTGATGTTATTATTTGGACGGTATTTATAGGGATATAAATATATGGATGTATATAGATGTCTAAGTACGAATACTTAGTGTTGATGATGGCCTAACTGTTCGTATCCCGTATTATATTTTAAACTCTTGGAATGTTTTAAAATCTCATTTTTATATTTAAACTCTTGGAATGTTTTATAATCTAGTTTTTATATTTAAACTCTTGCAATGTTTTATAATCCAGTTTTTATATTTAAACTCTTGGAATGTTTTATAATCTCGTTTTTATATTTAAACTCTTGGAATGTTTTATAATCCAGTTTTTATATTTAAACTCTTGGAATGTTTTATAATCCAGTTTTTATATTTAAACTCTTGGAATGTTTTATAATCTCGTTTTTATATTTAAACTCTTAGAATGTTTTATAATCCAGTTTTTATATTTAAACTCTTGGAATGTTTTATAATCTCGTTTTTATATTTAAACTCTTGGAATGTTTTATAATCCAGTTTTTATATTTAGACTCTTGGAATGTTTTATAATCTCGTTTTTATATTTAAACTCTTGGAATGTTTTATAATCCCGTTTTGATATTTAAACTCTTGAAATGTTTTTAAACAAATTTATATAGGCTTGCTAGCATAAGGTAGGCCTTGGGATGTTAAATATATATATATATATATATATATATATATATATATATGTATATACATTATTGCTTGGCCTATATTTGGCGATGTTGTAGTCGTTTCGACTACTGATGGTGTGTATGCCTACTTTGTGTTTGCATGCACTGATGTTACGTGTTTGGGTTGTACGTTAGCTCGACCCTGATGTTGAGCCGTGATCGGGTCAAATATATTACTTGGGGAAGACCCGGGGTGAGGAGGCCCGTATCACGTGCTTGGATGTATGAGCCGGAATCGGGTCAAATATATTACTTGGGGAAGACCCGGGGTGAGGAGGCCCTTATCTCGTGCTTGGATGTATAAGCTGTGACCGAGTCAAATATATTACTCGGGTTTGACTCGTGGTGGTGAGGCTCGTGTCACATGCTTAGGTCTTACCGCGTCCGGGTCAAATATATTACTCGAGTCTTGACTCGGGGTGGGGAGGCCCGTGTACGTGTGTGCGATGATGATTGTATTACTTGGTGAATTATATATAATTTATTTTATTTATACCTTCTCTATTGTGTATAACTATAGCTTTGAAATAAAGTATGAATTATTGTTTATGAAAACTTGAACTCACTCAGCTTAAGCTGACTTTGTGTGTATGTTAGATTGACTTTCAGGTTGAGGATTAGAGATTTCCGCTTGGACGTGCTAGAGACTACTCAGACGGTTGAAGGCACATCTAGTCGAAGAATTAATAACGTAAACTGTTTCATTTAAATTATTACCATAGGTAGTTAAATTTTGATTTTGGTCACCTTCCCGGGTTTTGGGAATTTTGATGTTATCTATTCCGCTGTTTACTACTCTGAAACGATGTTAATGAGATGGAGATTTCAAATAAAACGAATATTTTATTTACAATTGATTTTTGACACCTGTACCCGTGTTTTGGGATTTTTAATACTTAAACTTTTCCGCTGTTATTTACTCTGAACTTGTTTTAAATACAAAGAATCGTTTGGTTTTAAATTTTTGTGAATTTTTGGATGTGATTACCAACTATAGGATTCCCGGAATTCGGGGTCTTACATCAATCAATAAATTAATAATCAATTAAATATATAGAGTAATCGTTGTGGTTTGAGTTAAACAATTAATAATAGTATGACACCTTTAAGCTGTAGTACCATTAAAACTAAATAGATTAACGATTAGCCTGCCTGGGCTTAAGCAATAAATCAATTAACAGGTAAAATGGAGAATCATAGCCGTAAACCCTAAATGGTATCCATTTCGGGTTGTTTGCTGACGACGATTCTTGAACCATAAATCAATTATAGATTCTAATCAATGTTTGGAGATAGATTGATTTCGGATTATCAATTTGCTGTAGGATAGTGAATGGGACGGGCTGTTTGGAGATAGGGTTTATTGTGAATGTGTGTCGAGTAATTGAATTAATTCAATAAAGTAATTGAGAATTAGCGTTGTTTTTGTGTTTGTGTTTGTAACGACTGGAGAATTGAACCAAAATGAAGGTGTTTGAACTTTGAAGAATGAAACGGGTCTAGAATTGATATTAGGGTAGCTAACGTAATTTAATTTATTTTCTAAATTATCTTATTACTAAGAAATTATAAGAATGATTGATATATATGGAATTAATACCTACAGACTAATCATAAAGGGACAAGTTTCCAAAAACACAATTTATTTAATAGAGATATAGATAAAATAAGAATAATTATTTTCATCTTTACTTCATCCCAAACAAAAAGATTTAGTTTTTACCATCATAATTTGTCAGCGTACCATGCTGATGAGATGGTTGTATGGTGCCCACTGTCTCAAATTCTTAATTCACCGTCTTATGAGCTGGAACAACGTCGATTATAAGCCTTTGAACCTACAACATAAAAAAGATATTATATGCCCTCATATATAAGTAGAAATTTGCATATGCACTGTCATCAAAGAAGGGCTAAATAAATAAGCAACTTACATATCATTGAGGCATTACACTTCATGGAATTGAAGTAACGGTACTCAATTTAGGGTTCAATCAACAATTAATAATCAAATACATATATAGAATAATCGTTGTGGTTTGAGTTAAACAACTAATAATAGTATAATACCTTTAAGCCGTAGGACCATAAACACGAAATAGATTAACCATTAGCATGTCCGGGCTTAAGCAATAAATCAATTAACAGTTAAAATGGAGAGCCATACACGTAAACCCTAAACCGATTATCCATTTCGGGTTGTTTGTTGGCGACGATTCTTGAACCTTAAATCGATTATAGTTTCTAAACAGTGTTTGGAGATAGAGAGATTTCAGATTATCGATTTGCTGTGGGATAGTGAATGGAACGGGCTGTTTGGAGATATGGTTTATAATGTGTACTGAGTAATTGAATTAATTTAACAAAGTAATAGAGATTTAGCGTTGCTTTTGTGTTTGTGTTTGTAATGACCAGAGAACTGAACCAAATTGAAGGTGTTTGAACTTTGAAGAATGAAACAGGTCTAGAATAGATATTAGGGTAGCTAATGTAATTTAATATATTTTTTGAATTATTTTATTACTAATAAATTATTAGAATGATTGATATATATGGAATTAATAGCTATAGACTAATCATAAATAGACAAGTGTCCAAAACCTCAATTTCTTTAATAGAGATATAGATAAATTATGAATAAATATTCTCATCTTTATTTCAACCCAAACTAAAAGATTTTCTTTTTACCATCACAATTTATAGGCATATCATGCTGATGAGATGGTTGTATGTTGCCCATTGTTTCAAATTCTTAATTCACCATCTTATGAGCTGGAACAATGTCGACTATAAGCCTTTCAACCTACAACATAAAAAAGATGTTATATGCCCTCATATCAATCAATCAATCAATCAATCATGCCCAGTAAAATCCCACCGACAGCAAAGCTATAAGTAGGGTCTGGGGAGGGTGGGATGTAGGCACACCGTACCTCCATCGAAAGGAATGAAGAGGTGGCTTCCAGAGGGACCCTCGGCTCTAAGTACATGTGTATGAAGCAAAATAAAGGAAATCAAAGTTTAACAGTTATATACAGACTACTACTAATTATAATAATATTAATAATAAGATCACAGTTTAACAGCTATATAAAAGCTAATAATAATAATAATAATAATAATAATAATAATAATATATGAAAGGGAAATACCATTATGGTATGCGACCTAAATAAGTTAAGTCTAAGCCCTAAGGTATTCAATTCTCTCTAAAAATCCTTAACTTTAATTCTACTTCTCCACGACTTCCTATCCTCAACCATGTCCTCGGAGAGGTTTAGGTCTATCAAATCATGCCTAATCCTCTCATCCCAAGTCAATTTCGGTCGTCCTCTACCCCTCCTCCCCTCTATAGTAATGTTTTCTACGGATCTAACAGGATTCGTCGTCTGTCTTCTCTTTACGTGTCCAAACCATCTCAATCTCCACTCTCTTATCTTGTCTGCTATGTTCGCCACCCCTAATCACTCTCGAAACACAACGTTTCTTATTCGGTCTAGCCTTGTGTGCCCACACATCCAACGTAGCATTCTCATTTCTGCTACCTCCATCTTCCGCACTTGTGCCTTCTTGATGGCCCAACACTCTGTTCCATATAGCATTGCAGGTCTAACTGCCACCCTATAGAATTTTCCCTTTAGTTTAGTCGGGAAACTCTTGTCGCACAATATACCTGTGGCTGCTTTCCATCTACACCATCCTACCTGAACTCGGTGGGTGACATCACTGTCTAATTCCCCATCGCTCTGTACAAATGATCCTAAATACTTGAACTTCGTCAACTGCGGGACCACCTGCCTTTCAATTGTGATCTGTGCGTCTTCATTGTCGTTTATCCCACCAAAATCACAGTGGAGGTACTCCGTCTTAGATCGGCTAATCTTTAAACCTTTTGTCTCTAAGGTTGTTCACCATTCCTCAAGCCTCATGTTTAGATCTTGTTTTTTCTCAGCAAGTAACATAATATTGTCTGCGAACATCATGCACCACGGGAGAGTCCCCTGAATCGACTTTGACAACTCATCCAAGACTACTGCAAAAAGAAACGGGCTCAACGCTGAACCCTGGTGAAGACCTACCTCTACAGAAAAGAAATCAGTATCCCCCACTGGCGCACGGACACTTGTTTCACTCCTGGTATACATATCCATAATTATCTCTATGTATTTCCTGGGCACTATTCTACCCTCCAAGCACTCCCAGAGCACCTGTCGTGGCACACTGTCGTAGGCCTTTTCTAGGTCAATAAACACCATGTGTAGATCACGCTTCTTCTCCCTATACTTTTCCATTAATCTTCTTAGAAGGTGTATTGCCTCTGTGGTGGAACGCCCCGGCATGAGGCCAAATTGGTTGACCGTAACCTGAGTTTCTCGTCTAAGTCTACCCTCAATCACTCTTTCCCATAGCTTCATAGTATGACTTAGTAGTTTGATTCCTCGGTAGTTACCACAACATTGGGCGTCTCCTTTGTTCTTATAGATAGGAACTACAACGCTGCTCCTCCACTGGTCTGGCATCTTACCTGATTTGAGAATACTATTGAACAGGGTAGTTAACCACATGACTCCTTCCTCCCCCAGACACTTCCACACCTCGATGGGTATGTTGTCTGGGCCAACCGCCTTAGACCTTCCCATCCTCCTAAGTGCATCCTTCACCTCTTCTCGTGTGATCCGTCGGCAGTAGCAGTTATTCGATTGTTGTCGTTGAAAGTTTGTGTTGTCATGTTCTTCTTGGAAAGCTCTCCCATTGTTAAAAAGATTGTGGAAGTAGGTTTGCCATCTTAGCTTGATGTCCTGCTCCTTGACCAGTACATGCCCATCTGTATCCTTTATGAACTTCACCGGTCCTAGATCTTGCCTTCTACGCTCCCTGGCTTTGGCAATCTTAAACATAGCATGTTCCCCCTCTTTTGTTTCTAGACCTTCATACATCCGTTTAAAGGCCGCCTTCTTTGCTTCCGCCACTGCCTTCTTCGCCTCTATCTTGGCCGTTTTGTAGTTGTCCCTCAATTCCACTCGCTCCTCCTCATTCGTGCACCTCATTAGCTCCCTAAAACATCCTTGTTTGTCCCTTATCTTGTCTTGCATTGCGTCACCTCTATCTTGGCCGTTTTGTAGTTGTCCCTCAATTCCACTCGCTCCTCCTCATTCGTGCACCTCATTAGCTCCTTAAAACATCCTTGTTTGTCCCTTATCTTGTCTTGCATTGCGTCATTCCACCACCAAGACTCCTTATGCCCACTTGTCTTTCCTGTTGTGACCCCGAGAGTCTCCTTTGCTACTTGGATGATCTTTGTCTCCATAGCTTCCCATATATGAGTTGAGTCCCCATTTAGTCGAGCCCGCGTATGCAGCATGAGTTTATCCTTAAACAGTAGGAGATTTTCGTCATTCAAATTTCCCCATCGAATTCTCGGTGTACCTTTCTTCTCTCGAACAGTCAGCTTATTTCTGAAGGCTATATCTGTCACTAGTAGTCGATGTTGAGTCACAACTGCCTCCCCAGGTATGACTTTGCAGTCCTTCCACCAACGTCGGTCTCCTTGCCTCATCAAAAGGTAGTCAATTTGCGTGTCGCGTCCGCCACTGCTAATAGTGATTAAATGAGAATCTTGTTTCCTAAAATAAGAATTTATAATACCTAGGTCATGTGCCACCTCAAACTCTAGAAGATCTGTTCCGGTCTCATTCCTATCACTAAAACCGAAACCCCCATGTACGGCTTGAAAACCATCGTTAGCCTTACCAATGTGTCCATTAAAATAACCTCCTATGCAAATCCTCTCCCCCCTAGGTATGCCCCCTACCACTGCATCTAGGCAATCCCAAAATTCTCTCTTTTCCTGATCCCCTAGGCCTACATGGGGCGCGTAGGCGGAGACTACTGCCACTACTTCCTCTCCTAGTACTAATTTAAACACCATAATCCTGTCATTATGTCTTATCACCTCCAACACACTAGTGTGTATTTCCTTAGCCACTAGAAACCCCACTCCATTCCTAGCTCCATCAGACCCCGAGTACCACAACTTATACCCATTACACTCAGCCCCTCTCTGTCCTTTCCACTTAGTCTCCTGGAGGCATGCTATCTGAACCTTACGTCTTTTAAGCACATCTACCAATTCTAGCAACTTACCATTTAATGTTCCTACATTCCAAGAAGCCAAACGCAATATACGCTCCCTATCTTTACTCTTTCCTACACCCCTCGTTTTAGGACAGGGGTGTCGCGTCCGCCACTGCTAAAAGTGATTAAAAGGTAGTAAATTTGGATACGCACTGTCATCAAAGAAGGGCAAAATAAATAAGCAACTTACATATCATCGAAACATTACACTTCATGAAATTGAAGTAATGGTACTCAATTTAGGGTTCAAACAATAAATTAATAATCAAATAAATGTATAGAATAATCGTGGTTGTTTGAGATAAACAACTAATAATAGTATAATGCCTTTAAGCTATAGTACCATAAACACTAAATAGAATAACGATTAACATGCCATGGCTTAAACAATAAATCAATTAACAGTTAAAATGGAGAACCATACACGTAAACCCTAAATCGATTATTCATTTCGGGTAGTTTGTTGGCAAAGATTCTTGAACCTTAAATCGAATATAGATTCTAAACAGTGTTTGGAGGTAGAGAAATTTCATATTATTGATTTGCTGTTGGATAGTGAATGGAACGGACTTGTTGGAGATAGTGTTTATAGTGAATGTGTGACGAGTAATTGAATTAATTCAACAAAGTAATTGAGATTTAGCGTTGTTTTTGTGTTTGTATTTGCAACGACCGGAGAATTGAAGCAAAATTAAGGTGTTTGAACTTTGAAGAATGAAACGAGTCTAGAATTGATATTAGGGTAGCTATTGCAATTTAATTTATTTTCTGAATTATTTTATTACTAAGAAATTATTAGAATGATTGATATATATGGAATTAATACCTACAGACTAATCATAAAGGGACAAGTTTCCAAAAACTCAATTTATTTAATAGAGATATAGATAAATTAAGAAATATTATTTTCATCTTTACTTCATCCCAAACAAAAAGATTTAGTTTTTACCATCACAATTTGTCGGCGTACCATGCTGATGAGATGGTTGTATGGTGCCCACTGTCTCAAATTCTTAATTCACCGTCTTATGAGCTGGAACAACGTCGATTATAAGCCTTTTAACCTACAACATAAAAAAGATATTATATGCCCTCATATATAAGTAGAAATTTGCATATGCACTGTCATCAAAGAAGGGCTAAATAAATAAGCAACTTACATATCATTGAGGCATTACACTTCATGGAATTGAAGTAACGGTACTCAATTTAGGGTTCAATCAATAAATTAATAATCAGATAAATATATAGAATAATCGTGATGGTTTGAGTTAAACAACTAATAATAGTATAATGCCTTTAAGCTATAGTACCATAAACACTAAATAGATTAATGATTAGCATGTCCGGGCTTAAGTAATAAATCAATTAACAGTTATAATAAGGAACCATACCCGTAATGTAACACCTGTTAATTTCTTATAAACGAATTTA
Organism: Bidens hawaiensis; assembly: GCF_021521415.1. Lineage (NCBI taxonomy): Eukaryota > Viridiplantae > Streptophyta > Magnoliopsida > Asterales > Asteraceae > Bidens > Bidens hawaiensis. The sequence goes on from NW_027502276.1 coordinate 13,233, forward strand.
AGCATGTAAAGTATGTACATCTCTTGGGACACTTCCGGCCTTCTTCGTGGAGCCTCTCACCTTTCCGGTACGTTTAAATTATTTAACTTTCCAGCCTAATTTATATTTCTTCCTAATTGGAGGGGCTAGAGTGTAAATTTTTTTTATTATATTCTAAACCCTAACCCCTCCCTCTTCTTGTCCGATCGGCAGCAAGCTCCTGCCACAAACCCATCGTTTTTCTTTTGTGCAGCCAACATTAGGGTGTAAAACTCCATATGAAGGTTAGTCTCATGTTCCCTCAAGACTTTTACACCTTAATTGGTCATTATATCCGGCTTATTGATTGTCAAATCGTATGTATTAGGCTTACCGGATGGCTGTCCATTTAAGCACTTCCGGGGCTGTTTTGGTTAAGGTTTTTGCACCACCAAGGTATGTCCCATTTAACGTACTTTAAAATCATGTGCACACAAGTCGCGCTATTCCATTCGCCCGGGCTCAACCAAGATGTACCAAGACCTGAAGAAGAATTATTGGTGGCCTGCGATGAAGTATGAGGTGGCTCAGTACGTGAGTAAGTGTTTGACGTGTCTACAAGTTAAGGCTGAGCACCAAAAGCCTTTCGGGAAACTCCAACCTTTGGAAATACCTGAGTGGAAGTGGGAGCATCTTACGATGGATTTTGTGACTAAACTGCCTCGTACTCCTAGGGGTAGCTATGACACCATTTGGGTAATCGTGGTTAGATTGACTAAGAGCGCTCATTTCTTGCCGATTCGAGAAACTTATAATTCCGAGTAGTTGGCTGATGTATTTATTCTTGAGATTGTTTCTAGGCACGGGGTGCCTGTATCTATTGTTTTGGATAGGGATACTCGTTTCACCTCAAGGTTTTGGATGAAGTTTCATGAGGAGATGGGTACCAAACTCCTCATTAGTACTTCTTATCACCCGCATACATATGGTTAATCCGAGAGGACCATACAGACTCTCGAGGATATGTTGCGGGCCTGTGTTATCGATTTTGGTGGTAGTTGGGATCGTCATTTACCGTTGGTTGAATTTTCTTATAATAATAGTTATCACGCCACTATTGGGATGCCGCCGTTTGAGATATTGTATGGGCGTAGGTGTTGGACTCCGGTCTGTTGGGGCTCCATTGGTCAGAAACAGTTGGGTAGTTTGCAGGTGGTCTGTTGGGGCTCCGGTCTGTTGAAGCTCGATAAGATTAAGGCTTTTATGAAGGCCGCTCAGGATCGTTAAAAGTCCTATGTGGATCTATTGTGTTCGGGGCTGGTGATCGAGTTATGCTAAAAGTTTCTCCTTGGAAGGGCATCATTCATTTTCGTAAGAGGGGGAAGCTTAGTTCGAGGTTCATTGGTCCGTTCCGTATTTTGTCCCGTGTTGGTGAGGTAGCGTATAGACTGGAAGTGCCCGATGAGCCCGCGGGGATTCATCCTACTTTCCACGTGTCTCATTTGAGGAAATGTTAAGCAGATGAGGAGGCCCATGTGCCTCTTGGTGATATTGAGCTTGATAGTAAGTTGAACTACGTTGAAGAACCTATCGCTATACTTGACCGTCAGGAAAGGCGTTTGAGGAATAAGGTGGTTAGGAAGGTGAAGGTGCAGTGGAGCCACCTTAAGGGCTCTGAGGCCACTGGGGAATCCGAGGATGAGATGATGAAACTCTACCCACAGTTGTTCTTGTCGCATCGGGATTTGGAGACGAATCCCACTTTAAGGAGGGCGGACCTGTAACACCCGTTAATTTCCGATAAATGAATTTATGCATGTAAGGTATGTACATCTCTTGGGACACTTCCGGCCTTCCTCGTTTACCCTCTCACCTTTCTGGTACTTTTAAATTATTTAACTTTCCAGCCTAATTTATATTTCATCCTAATTGGAGGGGCTAGAGTGTAAAAATTTTATATTATAATCCTAACCCTAACCCTCCCTCTTCTTGTCCGATCGGCAGCAAGCACCAGGCACAAACCAATCGTTTTTCTTTTGTGCAACCAAGATTAGGGTGTAAAACTCCAACCGAAGGTTAGTTCCATGTTCCCTCAAGTCTTTTACACCTTAATTGGTCATTATATCCCGCTTATTGATCGTCAAATCGTATGTATTAGGCTTAGCGGGTGGCTGTCCATTCAAGCACTTCCGGGGCTGTTTTAAGGTTTTATCACCACAATCTTCCTAGGTATCTCCCATTTAACACACTTTAAAATCATGTGAATTGGTGCTCATTTGATTGGTCAACTAGTTGTAGCTTGAAAGTTAGCATTCGGTTGACTAGTTTGTGAATCTTGATGTCTAGCGCGTTGTTTTAGGGAACTAACAACCAATTTGAATGTTGTAGCCTTGGTATGAGTTGTGGGCTGTAAGAAACTGATTTTTAAAGGTAATGGGGCTGAATTGGTTGTCGGTTACTCAAACGGGTCGGTACAACGCGAATTCGCATTTATCGTATGGTTGGTGCGTTGTGCTTGCGAGTTACCAACCCATTCAACTCGTGTAGCGTCGTGTGGACTTGTTGGCTGTGAAATTATCATATTGGGTCCACACGGGGCTGAGTTGGATTTTAATTGCCTAACAACTCTTAAACGCGCATATTAGTCTCACCAAGTACTTCTGGGGGTAATTTGGGAGTTCTTTGTTCTCGGAAGTAACTATGGGTCATTTTGGTAAATATATGGCCCCGGGGGTATGTTTTAGTTGAACTTGGTGAGGTCGAGGCTTTAGGTAACTTGAACCTTGCCTCGTAGGATAAACGAGTCCCTTCGGTGCCGTTAGTAATAATTGTGTGTAAACCGACAGGCGGTTTAGTTGTGAGGATACTTAGGGGTTCTCTAGCTCGTGGTGACCTCGTGCCTTGTGTCAGGTGAGTTCATGATGCCCCTTTTTACTCTTTTCAAGTTTTGGGCTAGCATACACACTTAAGCGATTTTTCTTCATGAACCGTTGAAATTATTTTACATGGGCTTACTTGTATAGAGTAGGCCTTGGGATGATATTATTGTATGTTTGGACGTATGTTTATACATGTATTATTGTATGGCCAATAATTGGTAATGTTAATTAGTTTTTATCGACTAAGGATGTTTTCATATGCCTACTTTGTGTTTGCATACGTAGGATGAGATGTTACGTGTTTGGGTTGTACGTGTGCTCAACCCTGATGTTATTACTTGGATGATATTTATAGGGATATAATTATATAGATGTAAATATATACAAGTATGACAGCTTATTGTTGATGATGGCCTAACTGTTCGTATCTCGTTTTATTTTAAAACTCTTGGAATGAATATTATAATTAGCAATTATTAAAACATGAAATCACTCCGCTCAAGCTGACTTTGTGTGTATGTTAGTGTGGGTATCAGGTTAAGAGGTTAAGTGAAGGATGCTTATCGCTTGGATGTGCTCGTGGCTAATGGTACGGTTGAAGGCATATCTAGTCGGAAAGTTTTATTAATGAACATTGTCCTTTTCAATTAATACTTAATACATTGAAATTTAGTTTTGGGCATAAATCCCGTGTTTTGGGAACTTGTTTTAATAATTATGATTTTTCCACTGATTTATACTTTTTTGAAATGAAATGAATTGTTTTGAGTTTAAGAATTATGTATGTTTTGTGTATGATTACCAACTGTAGGATTCCAGGGATTCGGGGTCTTACACGTAAACCCTAAATTGATTATCCATTTAGGGTTGTTTGTTGGCGACGATTCTTGAACCTTAAATCGATTATTGATTCTAAACAGTGTCTGGAGATAGAGAGATTTCATTTTATCGATTTGCTGTTGGATAGTGAATGAGACGGGCTGTTTGAAGATAGGGTTTATAGTGAATGTGTGCCGAGTAATTGAATTAATTCAACAAAGTAAATGAGAAAGGGTTCTGAATTGTTTTATTACTAAAAAATTATTAGAATGATTGATATGTATATGGAATTAATAGCTATGGACTAATCATAATGGGACAAGTGTACAAAAACTCAATTTCTTTAATAGAGATACAGATAAATTATTAATAAATAGTTTCATCTTTACTTCTATCCAAACAAAAAGATTTAGTTTTTACCAACACAATTTGTAGGCATATCATGCTGATGAGATGGTTGAATGTTGCACACTGTCTCAAATTCTTAATTCACCATCTTATGAGCTGGAACAACGTCGATTATAAGCCTTTAAACCTACAACATAAAAAAGATAATATATGCCATCATATATAAGTAGAAAATTTGCATATGCATTGTCATCAAAGAAGGGCTAAATAAATAATCAACTTACATATCATTGAAACATTACACTTCATGAAATTGAAGTAACGTTACTCAATTTAGGGTTCAATCAATAAATTAATAATCAAATAAATATATAGAATAGTCGTGGTGGTTTGAGTTGAACAACTAATAATAGTATAATGCCTTTAAGCTATGGTACCATAAACACTAATGAGATTAACGATTAGCATGCCCGGGCTTAAGCAATAAATCAATTAACAGTTAAAACGGAGAACCATACCCGTAAACCTTAAATCGATTATCTATTTCAGGTTGTTTGTTGGCGACGATTCTTGAACCTTAAATCGATTATAGATTGTAAACAGTGTTTCGAGATAGAGATATTTCAGATTATCGATTTGATATTGGATAGTGAGTGGGACGGGCTGGTTAGAGATAGGTTTTATAGTGAATGTGTGCTGAGTAATTGAATTAATTCAACAAAGTAATTGAGATTTAGCGTTGTTTTTGTGTTTGTCTTTGTAACGGCCGGAGAATTGAACCAAAATGAAGGTGTTTGAACTTTGAAGAATGGAACGGGTCTAGAATTTATATTAGGGTAGCTAATGCAATTTAATTTATTACTAAGAAATTATTAGAATGATTGATATATATGGTATTAATAGCAATGGACTAATCATAAAGGGACAAGTGTCCAAAAACTCAATTTCTTTAATAGAGATATAGATAGATTGTGAATAAATATTTTCATCTTTACTACATCCCAAACTATAAGATTTAGTTTTTACCATCACAATTTGTAGGCATACCATGCTGATGAGATGATTGTAAGTTGCCCACTGTCTCAAATTCTTAATTCACTATTTTATGATCTGGAACAATGTCGATTATAAGCCTATCAACCTACAACATAAAAAACACGTTATATGCCCTCATATATAAGTAGAAAATTTGCATGTGCGCTGTTATCAAAGAAGGGCGAAATAAGTAAGCAACTTATATATCATTGAAACATTAAACTTCATCAAATTGAAGTAACGGTACTGAATTTAGTGTTCAATCAATAAAATGATAATCAAATAAATATATAGAATAATCGTTGTGGTTTGAGTCAAACAACTAATAATAGTATAAAAATTTAAAGCAATAGTACCATAAACACTAAATAGATTAACGATTAGCATGCCCGGGCTTAAGCATTAAATCAGTTAATAGTTAAAACGAAGAACCATACACGTAAACCATAAATCGATTATTCATTTCGGGTTCATTGTTGGCGAAGATTTTTGAACCTTAAATTGATTATAGATTCTAAACTGTGTTTGGAATGAATGGAAAGGGCTATTTGGAGATAGGGTTTGTAGTGAATGTGTGCAGAGTAATTGAATTAATTTAACAAAGTAATTCATATTTAGCGTTGTTTTTGTGTTTGTGTTTGTAACGACCGGAAAATTGAACCAAAATGAAGGTGTTTGAACTTTGAAGAATGAAACGGGTCTAGAAGTGATAATAGGGTAGCTAATACAATTTAATTTATTTTCTGAATTATTTTATTTCTATGAAATTATTAGAATGATTGATATATATGGAATTAATAGCTATGGGCTAATCATAAAGGGACAAGTGTCCAAAAACTCAATTTCTTTAATAGAGATATAGAAAATTGTGAATAAATATTTTCGTCTTTACTTCATCCCAAACTAAAAGATTTAGTTTTTACCATCACAATTTGTAGGCATACCATGCTGATGAGATGGTTGTAAGTTGTCCACTGTCTCATATTCTTAATTTACCATCTTATGATCTGTTACAATGTCGATTATAAGCCTATCAACCTACAACATAAAAAATATGTTATATGCCCTCATATATAAGTAGAAAATTTGCATGTGCGCTGTCATCAAAGAAGGGCGAAATAAGTAAGCAACTTATATATCATTGAAACATTACACTTCATGAAATTGAAGTAACGGTACTCAATTTAGTGTTTAATCAATAAATTGATAATCAAATAAATATATAGAATAATAGATGTGGTTTAAGTTAAACAACTAATAATAGTATAACAATTTTAAGCTATAGTACCATAAACACTAAATAGATTAAAGATTAGCATGCCCGGGCTTAAGAAATAAATCGGTTAACAGTTAAAATGGAGAACCATACACGTAAACCATAAATCGATTATTCATTTCGGGTTGTTTGTTGGCGAAGATTTATGAACCTTAAATTGATTATAGATTCTAAACAGTGTTTGGAGTGAATGGAACGGGCTGTTGAGATAGGGTTTATAGTGAATGTGTGCTGAGTAATTGAATTAATTAACCAAAGCAATTGAGATTTAGCATTGTTTTTGTGTTTGTGTTTGTAACGACCGGAGAATTGAACCAAAATGAAGGTGTTTGAACTTTGAACAATGAAACGGGTCTATAAGTGATATTAGGGTAGCTAATGCAATTTAATTTATTTTTTGAATTATTTTATTACTTAGAAATTATTAGAATGATTGATATATATGGAATTAATAGCTATAGACTAATCATAAAGGAACAATTGTCTGAAAACTCAATTTCTTTAATTGAGATATAGATAAATTATGAATAATTATTTTCATCTTTACTTCATCCCAAACTTAAAGATTTAGTTTTTACCATCACAATTTGTAGGCATAGTATGCTGATGAGATGGTTGTATGTTGCCCACCGTCTCAAATTCTTAATTCACCATCTCATGAGCTTGAACAATGTCGATAATTCGCCTTTCAAGTTACAACATAAAAAATATATTATATGCCCTCATATATAAGTAGAAAATTTGCATGTGCACTGTCATCAAAGAAGGGCTAAATAAATAAGCAACTTACATATCATTGAAACATTACACTTCATGAAATTGAAGTAACGGTACTCAATTTAGGGTTCAATCAATAAAATAATAATCAAATAAATATATAGAATAATTGTGGTGGTTTGATTTGAACAACTAATAATGGTATGATGCCTTTAAGCTATTGTACCATAAACACTAACGAGATTAATGATTAGCATGCCCGGGCTTAAGTAATAAATCAATTAGCAGTTAAAATGGAGAACCATACACGTAAACCCTAAATCGATTATCCATTTCGGGTTGTTTGTTGGCGACGATTCTTGAACCTTAAATCGATGATAGATTCTAAAAAGTGTTTGGAGATAGAGAGATTTCAGATTATCGATTTGCTATTGGATAGTGAATGGAACGGGCTGTTTGGAGATAGGGTTTATAGTGAAAGTGTGCTGAGTAATTTAATTAATTCAACAAAGTAATTGAGATTTAGTGTTGTTTTTATGTTTGTGTTTGTAACGACCGGAGAATTTAACCAAATGAAGGTGTTTGAACTTTGAAGAATTAAACGGGTGTAGAATTGATATTAGGGTAGTTAATGCAATTTAATTTATTTTCTGAATCATTTTATTGTTAGGAAATTATTAGAATGATTGATATACATGGAATTAATAGCTATGGACTAATCATAAAGGGACAAGTGCCCAATGTTGGTTCGGATTTTTGATAAGGAAGATTGGAATCTTCTCAACCTCCTTAGGAAACGGCTAAGTATGGACTTCGAGCAAGCTTAGACTATTGAGCATGGTTTTACTAATTCGAGCAAGGTCTTCAGAACTATTTGTGGTTGATTCTTTTAAGTGTTAAGGCTTCGAGCAAGCTACACTTTAACGAGAAAGAGTCTTCTTCTATCGAGCATGGATTGCCAATTGAGCAAACAGCTTGATCATACAAGTTTTAAACAAGTGTTACGAGCACAGTATGTTCAAGCACATAGGGATAAGCATGGATGCAATAATAAGATGTCATATGTTCAAAGCAAGGACTTCGAGCATGGTTCAGTTCCCTGAGCAAGATTTACATCCGAGCATGCTAAAGATTGTTCAATAAGTCTCTTTAGAAAAAACTGAAGACATCAAGAAGAATGAGCTTGCTCAATGGACTATGTAACGTCCGTTAATTTCTGATAAAAGTTTAACCTTGTATTGTTGTATGCACCTTTCGGGCTTGACCCGGCATTCTCCCGCGAGACCCTTGCCACCCTCGTAAGGTACCATCTTCAGTAATAACTCTCAAGGTCTTTGATCGTTTATCGAAGAAGAGATTTGTGGGAAAATTTACATTACGTGGTGGTTCAGGCCTCACAACCTCTGACCCTGGAGTCCAGCTTGAGCTTCCTTGCTGAGTTTTCTTTTGTGCTCCAAGCCCTTCTTCCTCATACCATCTTTTCAATGTTTCATCGGTTTGATTCATTAGTCTACCCATACCGACTCCTTTCCTGTGCAATGCACTCATCATTTCTGCACTCACTAGGTCATCCATCTTCCTTCTTTCTTCCTTCAACTTTCTTTCAGTCTCTATATACATTCTTTGATCCCTTTTGTATATCTCAAGCAGTTGAGCATAGGGCATTCTATTGAATTCCTCTTCAGTCATACCCTTGTCCATTACTAGATCTTTTAAAGTTTGGACTATCTGAGGGTCTTCAAACCATTCTTTTGCTTCTTGATTTTTCTTTTCAGCTTCATCTCTTTCCTCTTGTAACCTCTCAAATCTTTCTCTACTTGATAAATCTTTACAGTTATAACTATTTGATAAATCTTTAACTCCTATTCTCTCTCAAATCTTTCTCTACTTGCCTGATCTTTGTGAGAGTCCTTTATTTGCTGAATTCTTCTTTTCAATTCTTCTGGAGAAAGATTTATCAAATAGTTATAACTGTAGTCGTATAGTTGAAGAAATTTGATATCTTTATGTTTAGCCTTTAACATTTCATAATCTGCTTCATTAGTTGCTTTCCTTTCAGTTCTCTTCTTACTACTGTCAGACTCTTTTAGTACCTTTTCACCCTCTACCTTCTTTGATACCTTCTTCACATATTCTAAGAAATCATCTACGAGAGCCCTTTTGTAGAGTCTGTCAATCTTATCAAATGGTTGCAGGTTAAGGAATGCAGGCTTGTGACCAGCCTTCATCAACAGTTCTCTTTTGGTCTTTCTTATTCTCCACCCCTCAGCTTCCTTTGCTATTTCTTCTTCTGATAGTCTTTGAAGATATATTGGATCGTATCCCAAGCTGATCAGATAGTCTTTATCTTCCTTTTCCTTTTCAGTTTCCTTTAACCCTTCATCATCTTCATTTTCATCCTCTAAATCAATTACTTCTTCAAGGTTATGAAGAGCCTTAATAATTGGTTCATTATTTCTTGCAGATTGAGCTCTCCTTCTCTCTTCAAGCTTGTCTAACCTTAATTTGTACACCATTTTCTTCACTGATTTCTGTCTTTTAGACCTTGGTGTTTCTATTTCATTTGTATCTTTTCTTTTCAAATTTGATTGAGATGGAATGGATGTATCAGGTTGTTTTACTTCAGTTTCTGGTTCTTCAATTATGATTTCCTCATCTACTGACTCAGATTTTTCACTAACAGGTTCATCTACATGAGTCTCTTCAGATTCTTCAGTTACTTCTTGAATAATGGGCTCATTTGGTTCAACATGCTCTTCAATTCTTGGTTCTCCTTCTTTACTTAGACTTATAAAGACTTGTTGAGCCTTTCTTGCTGCTATCACTATCTCTGGATGATGTCTCTCTGGGTTATTCAGAATGAGTGTATGATCCTTCATTATGACCAATTTTACCATAGTACTTGCTGAGACTTCAATGGTTTCATGTTCTTCATGGATAACTGGTCCCAATCCAAGTTCTTGTTCCTTTTCAGGATTGTCAGGTTCAGTGTCAGATTGTTTTGGATCATTAGTTATTGGCTCTCCAGGCTCAATGATAACTAGCTCTTCAGTCTGTGTAGGTTCTTGTTTTAGGTTTGTTTTAAGCGCTTCAATTGTAGTTTTAAAGGCATCATCTGCTTCTTTCATCATCCTTTCATCTGCCTCTTCCTTTTCTTTCACGTTTATTAACACTTCAATGACTTCCTGAGGGATTTCCTCCTCTTCTTCATTCTCCAACGCCTCCAACTCTTCTCTCTCCAAAGCCTCCAACTTTTCATTCATTAATTTTATTGCAGTTTTCACAGACTCAGCTTCTGCCACATCTGGATCAACTACATTTTCTCTGTGAAATAAGTCATCAAATTGAACTGTATGTTGGGGCAGGGGATGTAGATCATCATCAGTAAGTGCCACCCCCTTTCCCTTTGCTTTTCTTTTCAAAATCTCTTCTTCGGTTTCTTCTTCTTCTTTATCCTCCCCCTCATCCTCCGATTCTCCATCATCATATGCTTGATTTATTAGTTTCAAGGCATCAAATGGTCCAACCTCCATAGCCTCCTCTTCAGAACCTCCATAACCGAACCCTTCAGGAAATCAATCGAGTCTCACGTTTTATTGAGATTTATACGCATTGCATTTCCTTAGACTCTCAAGCTTTGGGTATCAAGGGTTCGGAGAACAAGTGTGTCACCCTTCTAGCTACGTATGTGTCACACGAATCATCCATAAGGATAGAGGAGTAAAAACTAAAATTGTGAGAATTCTTAAAGAATTTCCCAAATTAAAATAATAAATCTTGGTTTGATTATTAGACTGGTACGAAAACCACCCCTAACAATTGTTTGAAAATTGTCGGAATTCTTATGGAATTTCCTAAATTAAAAATGGCGTTTGAATTAAAATTGATTTAGGTTTTAGGTATGCAATGATCAGGGATGGTGTGAGTCAAATTAATTGCATTATGGACTAGTATTTATAGGGTTACCATGATCAAATTCCTCGGCTTTGTGTTAACAAAAATTGGTTGTCAAAAGCTGTCAAATTCCATGATTAGGGGATGATTTGAATGTGTTTTTGGTATATTAACATTATGGTAACATCAATTCCGTGATCCGCGTTGCTTAAATGAATTGAAAAGAAATAGGGTTGGGGTAGCGTGACGAAGATGGTTGTTTGGAGGGAACAGTTTAATTAACATAATAATTTGCAAATTGTTCCCTAATGTTAGTGTGTTGGGATAGAAGTAGTAAAAACAATTGTTAGGGGTGGTTTTCGTACTAGTCTAATAGTTATAATGATTTTATTTAGTAAACGAAATTAAAACCGAATGACACGTAATATTTATGACCAAAATAATTAATAAATAATTGAGACAATAGTCTGGGTAATAATAAAATTTATAATGGTAGGGTTTTTGAGTCTGAAAATAAACGAATGTTACAAATACATAACATGAAAAGACAAAATAATTGTTGCATGTTTGTAAAATTTTTTTCCTTGTTAATTGAGTTAAATAAGCCACAAACTGTTACATGTTTGAAAATGTCATCTACTAATTTGTTAATGTTGTTCATTTGTTTAACTAACTTTCAATTCTTTTGGCTTTATAATTCATTAAGATATACGAACCATTTGTATCTTAGTTCGAAGATAATGAAAAATCTAAATTCTAATGTTAACTATGAACTTATTTGCATAAGTTTTCAATGAAGTTCTCATATTAAGTTATGGATAGTATGTTCATTTATTTTGAGTATGGGTGTGGATTATATTAGTAAGAAAAGAATTATTTTTTTCTTTTGAAAAGTTTAACTTTGATTGTGAGATTGTTTCATGTTATATGATTATTTGAGTTTTATCCATTTAAGGTTCTCGACAAACTGGGTTCTGACCGGATAGAGCGCGGAGTCAACGAGTTCAGTCGAACAATGTAACGATTCTAAGAGCGCTTGAAAGAAATGGGTGGGCGAAGGAAAAATGAAATATGAAATGTAACACCCGTCAAACTTCCGGTTTAATGATTTAGCGCGTGTAAAGTATGTATAACTCTAGGGACTTAACCGACGTTTCTCGGAAGCCTTTACGTCATCCCGGTATGTTAACTTTTCCTTCCATTTTGCCTTACACTTCAATCTGGTGGGACTAGAGTGTAATATATTATGTTATAACATAAACTAACCCTAGCCCCCCCCCCTATTGTTGCGATCGGCAGGAAGGAGGGAACCAAGATCCACGAATTTTCATTTTTGCAGCCATGTTTAAGCCTTAGAACTTCAATTCAAGGTATGTACTACGATTCCCCAAGTCTTTTACACATTAATTGATCCTTATATTGCGCATATTGATCGAAAAACGTCTTGTTGTAGGCTAACCGGGTGGCTGCCCAATTGAGCTTTTCCGGGGCTGTTTTGAGTGAGGTTTTACATCAAAATCCCACTAGGTATGACATGTACATCATATTGTAATTTCATGGCCAATGGAGGTGTTTAGGTTGGTCAATTGATTTTAGTTCGAAAATTAGGTTTACCGGGTGTAGGATTGACAATTGTTGAGTTTGATGCGTTAATTGATCAGATGACCGACCGAATTAGTTTGTACAGCCCTAGGGGGATTTAAGGGCTGTGGAAAAAATTAATTTTTGATGCTCGGGGCTATTTAGGTTAGTGCTTCGTCAATCGAGTCGGCGGTGCGCAAATTTTCGTTTAAATGTTAAATTGAGAGTTGTAAAAAGGAACCGTCAACCCTATCAACTCGAGTGACATAATCATGATGAATGAAAAGATTAAAATGGGAATTTGGTCCATTTGGGGCTGATTCATTTAAAATGGTTTTAAGGTTTATTACGCGCGTATTCGACTCGATTTGATTACCCTCGGGCCAAGTTGTTGGGCCTTGGGCCAAGTTTTGGGCCTTGGGCCAAGTTGTTGGGCCTTGGGCCAAAGTGTTGGGCTTGAACGGCCATTAGGCAAGAGTGTTCTTACGGTCTAGTTTTGTAACACGTTGTTTATAATTTACAGGCCCTTGCTTGTGATTGTTCACTTAGGGATTTCCTAGCTCGTTGCTGGTGTTCGATTGATTTCAGGTGAGTTCATGATGCCCTTTTAACTCTTTTAACTTTTGGGCTACATGCACACCTAAGTGTTTTCCTACTAGATGAAATGTTTTAAATGATTTTATATAGGCTTGCTAGAATAGGGTAGGCCTTGGAATGTTAACATATATACATTTATATAAATTGTTGTTTGGCCTCTATTTGGCGAATGTTGTAGTCGTTTCGACTACTGAATGTTGTGCATGCCTACTTTGTGTTTGCATGCGCTGAATGTTACGTGTTTGGGTTGTACGTTTGCTCGACCCTGAATGTTATATGTGAATGTTATATATATATATATATATGTTGTTATACATATATGGATGTATTTAAAGGATGTTTACATATGTATGAGAATGTCTAGTCTTCGGTAATGATGACTTAATGAATGTACTCTTTATTTTTACTTTAAAAACTTTTGGTATGATTATCATGATTTCCATTATTGATAATATTTATTTAAAACTTGAACTCACTCAACTCAAGCTGACTTTGTGTGCATGTTAGTGTGAGTTTCAGGTTAGAAAGAGGATGCCTTTTCGCTTGGACGGGCACAGAGTTACTTGGACGGTGAAGGGCATACTGGAATGAAGAATTGTTTATGAAAATTTTATTTCAAAGGACTTATACAAGTTATACTTAATTTGGTTTTCGGCAAATTTCCCGGGTTTCGGGAACTTGTTTCATTTTTCATGTTTTCCGCTAAATTGACACTCTGATATGTTCATTTTAATGAAAGAAACGGTTTTCAAGTTCAACTATTTCATTAAGTATTTAGAATGGATACCAACTGTGGGGTTCCCGGGATTCGGGGCCTTACATGAAAAAAAATATGCTTTGGGAGTTTGAGATAGGCAGACGAGGAGTAAGTAGCCGAAAAACCGCAGGGGCTTCCAGTAGTGATAGCTGAAATAACTAGATGGGCCGCCCAAAACCTAGAGCTGACAATGAAATCAGAAATAGATGTCAAACCCTGGCTATCTGAAGAAGGCAAACTGAAGCTAAGGAGAAGAAAATGGTTTAATTTAGTGCTTCTTATTGTTTTAATGTTTCTAGTCAGAACTTTAAACTACAAATTTTGATTGATTAATTTACAGGGTATTAACAGTTCGGTTTAAAACCGTGAAATCCCCAAACTGGTAAACGATTTGGTTTCACGGTCGATTTCCATTTTTATTTTTGGTTGGTTGGGTTCAAAATCTTCAAACCGTGGCGAACTGTATGGTTAAAGGTTTGCATTAAAGCTAGTCGTATAAAATCATACCGAAACACAAAGTTTTGGTATTTAGATTTTCAGATTTAGAGGAAATTATTATTTGCGTCTCTGTGGTATTAGGACGGAGGCACAATGAGTCCTTGAAATTTTTTGGAGCTGATTGAGTCCCTGTGGTTTCAAAAATGAACCAATTGAGTCCCTGTCTTTACTTAATTATGTTAGTTTAGGGGTAGATTTGACATTTTATTTCTATATATAAATGTTCTCACTCTGAGTCCTTAAACTTTCATAATTGGTCACGTTGAGTCCCCGTCCTCTTTTAACAAAAATAAATGAACTAGACTAATTTTTTTAACAAAAATAAATAAACCGAACCACTTTTTCACCAAAATAAATTAACGAACCGATCTACTTTCAAACAAAAAAAAACGAAAACTATTTTTTATTTTATCAAACTAAACGAACAGAATCACTTTTTTACAAGTAGTTCATTTCTTTTAACAAAAATAAACGAATCGGACTATTATTTTAACAAAAATAAAGGAACCAAATGTAACGCCCGTTAATTTCAGATAAGTGATTTAAAGCATGTAAAGTATGTACATCTCTCGGGATTTATCCGACTTTCCTCGGAGGCTTTACGTCATCTCGGTACGTTAAAATTATGTAACTTTCCACCCAAGTTGCTACACAATTTATACTTGAGGGGCTAGAATGAAACTTCTTATTTTATATCATAAAAGAATGAAAAACCATAACTCATAACCCTAGGTGCAGCCGATCGCAGCTAAGAACCCCCCCTGCTCGTTTTTCTTCTGCCCCGCCATGTTTCCGCCATGAAAACTTCAATTTAAGGTCGGTTTTATGGTTCCCCATGTCTTTTACACCTTAATTGATCATATGAACGCGCTTATTGGTCGTTAAGATTGAGTTTTGATGATAACAGCTTGCTGACAGATTCGTATATGTTTATTGTAGGGTCTGTAACGCGATGTTAATCCACTGTTTTTGATTGATTCTTAATTCCATGATGTTCTACTTTGAGTCTAGTTTCCAGAAAGGTATAATACGTAATTTTTGGACGAGACTTGAATAGTTTTTATGATTTTATAAAATCGAGTGTCAAACCTGATGCGGGACGACGGATTCTGGTCCGTCTTCCCGACATCATAACCTTTTTTAGAAATGTCTAAATTGGTTGGTTCGACTTCTGGAAGTTAATATTTTGAGTTAGGAACCAAACCCAATTGGAATCGTTTAATTTGGCTGGGTAATGAATTTTATAAAAATAAAACCATTTTATTGCGCAGCTGAAATAGCTGCACATACCTTTCTGTGTTAGAAGAATTTTTATGATTTTTGTGTCCAGTAGAAAAATATAATAAAAATATTTTTATAAACTTAAGATATTTATGTAACACTGGTAAAAATTTAATAATTTAATTCCATGGTTTTCCTATGTAATAAAATACATCTTTGCATCCTAAAATCTGCATGTTATATTCGTATTGATCAATAAGTTCGTTTTAGGCTTAACCAGTGGCCGCCCTTTCTCGCATCTTTCGGGGTTGTTATAATTGAAGTTCGTACTCCGTCATATTCTTAGGTATGTCACTTACAATATACTAAAATTTCATGGCCAATGGAGGTGTTTAGGTCGGTCAATCGATTTTAGTTCGAAAACTAGGGTTTATCGGGTGTAGGATTGGCAATTGTTGAGTTTGATACGTTAAACGATCGGATGACCGACCGAATCAGTTTGTACAGCCCTAGGGGGGTTTAAGGGCTATGGGAAAATTATATTTTTGATGCACGGGGCTGTTGGGGTTAGTGCTTCGTCAATCGAGTCGGCGGTGCGTGAATTTTTGTTTAAACGTTAAAGTAAGAGTTGTAAAAAGGAACCATCAACCCTATCAACTCGGGTGACATAATCTTGATGAATGAAAAGATTTAAAATGGAATTTGGTCCATTCGGGGCTGATTCGTTTAACAAATGGTTTTAAGGTTTATTTCGCGCGCATTCGACCCGATTTGACTATCGTTGGGCCTTAGGCCAAGTTGTTGGGCCCTGGGCCAAGTTGTTGGGCCTTGGGCCAAAGTGTTGGGCCTTGGGACAAGTTGTTGGGCCTTGGGCCAAAGTGTTGGGCCTTGTGCCAAATTGTTGGGTCTTGGGCCAAAGTATTGGGCCTTGGGTCAAATGGTTGGGCCTTGGGCCAAAGTGTTGGGCCTTGGGCCAAGTTGTTGGGCTTGAACGGCCCATTAGGCTAGAGTGTTCTTACAGTCTAGTTTAGTAGCGCGTTGTGTATAATTTACAGGCCCTTGCTTGTGATTGTGCACTTAGGGATTTCTAAGTGTTGTCAAGCATGCTACATATTTGAGTAGGGCTAAGCAGTGTGTATTTCGAGTATAGGTGAATAACTAAATTTTGCTAAGTACCTACGAGTACACTACAAGATCATTGAATATGAACACTGTCGAGTATGACCCAATACTCAAGCATATGTGATGAGTAACCTCATTTAACATTTGGCTAAGGTATCGAGCATAAGTATATTCGAGCAAACTATCTCGAGTATACTCGAACATCTCATGAAAATAAGTATGTCGATCATGGGTTGTGATAAGATTTTGAGCACAGTGGGACACAGATGTTCCTTTGGCTGTATGCTCGAGCAAGGGAGGTACATTTCATTTGAATTAACTGACAACTGTTTGCACTAGACGACAAACCAGGACTGTACTGACCAAACCTTAGGTATAAAAGGGAGATTTAGAAACTCTTTCACCTATTTCATTTCCCTCTCTCAAGCTAATTACAAACCCTCTTGCTCGTGCATCCCTTGCTTACTCAGACTTTCTATTAGTGCTCGATACTTCTTCGAACATAGCCATTAGCTCTGTTTTAACCTTGGTAAGATATCGATTATCGTTATCATATCTCTGAGTCTTGAAATTAGGGTTTCAATTGACAGTTTACTGACAAACTGATTGTTTTGTTTAGGTTTGCAAACTACTACGGAACAGGTTACTGAAGATGCTATTCTTCTTTAACTAACTAACCGCTATCGATTATGCTTTTATGGGTACTGACTATGTTATTATTTTGCAGATCTGATGGCGATGAAGTTCAAATCTTGGCATAAAATGTGCGCGTTGTTGGTAGTGAATGACGATAACAGGGAATTGGAGTTAATGATAAATTTTCTCAATAACTCCAACTTAAGAGTAGCATTGACAGAGAGCTCAACCATTTACAGGAATCACATCATAGAATTTTGGGGCTCTGCTACCTATGTTAATGATATAAATGGGAAAAGAATAGAAGCATATGTCCTTAATCAAGATATTGAAATTACTGAAGCATCGATTAGAGAAGCACTAAACTTGATCGAAAATCATGAAGAGCTATCTTTGTATTCGGTCTCAAGACTGATGAGAATATTTCAAGAGACTATCGGATATCAAGGAGGTGTCAAAGAAGGACAATTTCATAAGGGAAGTTTCCCCCTAATCTATCTATTCCTAATACATCATGTGATTCAGTCCCTGTCTCCAAGTTGAGCAGGGAATTAGCGACAATGACAGTAGCCATTCTATACCAACAACCATTCAAATTTTCACGATTCATCTTCAATGGCCTAGTGTCCAATGCTGAGAAAGGGGTGAATCAAAGATTTCTAATGTACCTAAGATTTCTACAGATACTCACCAATAGGTCTTTGTAGAACCTACAGCTGATAGGAGAAGTATTAAGGCTACAAGACCCAAACATATGTCAAAGGTTGAAGAATTCAAGAAGCAAGTTCAACGAAAATACTTATTGGGATGTTTTCCCTTGGTTATTAGTTCCTGCATTGGGTGCTATTGATGTAACTCACACCCAGGACATAGTGAAGAAGATGATGATGAGGGTGATGATGATGAGGAGATAAGAGGAAATGATGAAGGTCATGATGATGATGATGATCAAGGTATTGGGAATGATGATGATAATAATGTTCAGATTGATGAACATATTTCATCTGAGGCTGAGAATATTGGGGTTATGGAAAATGTTGATAAAGTGAGTGAACCTGTTGCTCTTGAAGTTACTGAGTCTGCAGTTCCTACACAAGTTGATGAACCAATTATTCATTCTTCACCGGCTACCACAGAACCACAATCAAACCTTGACCCATTACTTAACACATCATTTCTAACACCACCAACCTCACCCATTCATGAAACAACTACTTTCTCACCATCCACATCACCACCTATTCAATATTTTCAACAAACACATATCTCTTCACCACCAACCTCTCCTATTCAAGAACCTGTTCAAGAAACACCTATCTCTCCTACTATTCGATCACCTGAAACCTCTACACCGGAACCATTCTCTGAACCCGATTTTCAATCCACTCAAGGAACACCTTCCTCAAGCCCATATGTATATACCCTTATTCATGGGAACTCTAAATTGGAGCTTGATAAATTTATGCTAAAGGAAAGAAATGCTTGTCTAGAGAAGAAGAACTTTTCCTTGGAGAAAGCTTTACAATAAGCCCTAATCCGGATTTAAACCCTGGAGCAGGCAGAGATTGAGAAGACCTCAAATGCACCAAAACAGGGGGAGAATGTCTCACATGATGTAGATGCTCTAAAAGTCTTAAATGAATTATACTATGAGGCCATTGAAGATGAAGCTGAGGTGGGGACATCAAATGCTCTTGACATGATAAATGAAGAATATGTAGAAAAAGCATTGGATGAGGTGGAGACAGAGAAGGAAGAAGAAGCCCAAGAACAGATAGAAAGAAGGAAACAGAAGGGAAAAGGGATTGCTTTGACTGATAATGATTTACATCCCAAATCTGTACACACTTTTCAATCTGGAGATGAAATACTTTAGAAGGATGATGTGGTAGATCCAGATATTGCAGAAATTGAATCTGTTCAAACTGTGTCAATCTGTTAAATCAAGAAAAAGAAATGTGATGATTGAAGAAGAGGAAGAAGAAATTCCTCAAGAAGTGCTTGAAGCACTAATTGAGATGAAGAAGAAACAAGAGGAAGAAGAGAGGATGAGGAAGGAAGCTGATGAGGCCATAAGGGCTGCATTGGAGACAATAAAAGAAAAACAATTTGTATAACAAGAACCAAGTGCACAAACAGATGATGAGCCCGAGCCTACAAAACCTGAGCTAGTGCCTGAAAAGCCTGAACCTGAACTACTAAAAAGGCAAGAGCTCTGTATGGTTCCAATAAATCAGGAAGAAGAAACACTAGAACTATCTTATAGATCAGTAGTAAAGTTAGTAGTGATGAAAACTCTTACAGGCATCCTAAATCAACCTGAAAGACATGCTCCTGATATTGTATTAGTTGCAAGAAAGGCTCAGAAGTATTTTGAACAAAGAAGCAGTGGTCTACAAACTGAGAACATGCTAGAACCAAGAGTTGAAGAGGTGGTTGAGACTACTGAACCCCTTATTCATGAAATTGTTGAAGATGAGACTCAGATCAAAGAGCCCAGGATAGAAGAAATCCTCAATGAAGAACCAGTCACACAAACTGATGAACCAATAATTACTAAGCCAGAACCTAACGTAAGGGAGAAAATGAAAAGAAAACAAACATCTGAGTTTGTGATCCCTAAGCCCAAAAGACAAAAATATGTAAAGGTTTACAAAAGAAGGGAAGCACAAACCAAAGTTGATGAAGGGTCCCAAATGTGTCAAGATGAAGAACCCATGATTGGAGCCCCTCACAACCTGGATGAGAATATTGAAGTTGATGTAGAGGAAGAGAGAACAAAGAAGGATGATGATAAAGAAAATGAAGATAGAGCCTACTTATTATGCCTTAAGTATGATGAGAAATGTCTTCAAAGACTGCCTAAAGAGAAAATTACACAAGAAGCTGAAGGCTGGAGGCAAAGAGAATCACAAAGAGAATTCTTGTTAAAAGCTGGGCACAGGTTTGCATTCTTAAATTTGCCATCATTTGGAACATTTGACCGAATGTACAAGAATGCCCTTGTTGATGATGTGGCAAATTATGTAGAAAATATGAGCAAGAAGAATAAGGACAAAGAGGAGAAGGAGTTGAAAGAATCAGATAGTAGCAAAAGGAGAACAGAAAAGAAAGCCAAAGATGTAGAAGAATATGAGATATTCAAAAGCAAACACAAAGACGTTAACTTTTGGCTGCTCCATGGCTACAACTACAATTCCTTGATAAATCTTTCCCTTGAAGAGCTGAAAAAGAAAGTACAAATCGTGAAAAAATCTCACAAGGATCAAAAATGCATTGCTGAATGTGAGAGGGAAAGAAAATTGAAATTGCAGATGCAGAAAGAAAAGGAAGAAGCTGAAAAGAAAGAAGCAGAAGTTAAAGAGTGGTTTAAAGATCCACAGAGGGTGCAAACTTTGAAAGATATTGTGATGACAAAGGCATGACAGAGGATGAATTTAATAATATGCCTCATGATCAACTTATTGAAATCTATAACAGAGAGCAGAGGTTATTTCTTGAAACAAAAAGAAGACTGCAGGAAGCCAAAATGAAAAAGCAAGAAGAGGAAAGGGCATACATGATAAGTATACTATGCAAGAGAGGTGCAAATCTAGCAAGAGTTATGATGCAAACAAATGAAACAATTAAACAAAGGTTTGGAGAATCTGAAAATGAAGAAGCAAAAAAAATCCACTAGTCAGTACAAGCAGAACTCTAATAAGGTCGGAGATTGTGAGGCTTGAACCTTCAAGGAACTTGAACTTGCCTACACATCTCTATTTCGACAAAAGACTAAACACCTTAAGAGTGATAACAGAAGACCGTGAAGAAAGCTTGATCATTTTTAGAGACGATTTGAGAAATTTTTCAAAGGAACAACTAACGAAAATGGCTCAACTAGTTCTTTATGACAATCAAGAAAGAAGCCAACTTGCAGGCCAGCAGAGAAATGACCTCTCAAAGTTCATAAAAGAATAATCTGAGAAGGGGTTCCCATTCCTTAGACAGAAAAGCAGAGAAGTACACAGTGAAGCTGGGAAAGAGAGGAGAAGAAAAAGAGTCAATGAAGTGCACACTACTGAACTTTCCATATGGGACTCAAAGAAAAGAAAAACTCCTCAAGCAAGCCGCTCCGGTGGAAAAAGGAACACATTGAAAGAATGCTTAGCCATGAGAAGGGAGATGCTTAAGCCAAACTCCCATGTGCAACAAAATTGAAAGATAGCTCATCTCACTTACAACAGACACAATG
This sequence comes from Bidens hawaiensis, assembly GCF_021521415.1. Lineage (NCBI taxonomy): Eukaryota > Viridiplantae > Streptophyta > Magnoliopsida > Asterales > Asteraceae > Bidens > Bidens hawaiensis. The sequence goes on from NW_027502276.1 coordinate 34,805, forward strand.
ATTCAATATCCCTGAGAAATGCATCAGGAGGAACTATTTGCAGTGGTTATGTATGATGAAGACCTACAATTCATACATATCCAAGACCTTCAAGACATTATGGATGCAGATTTTCCTTTTGATTCTCTTGATGGGGTGGAGCTTAACATGTTCAAGCAAAAGGTTGCCTTTGTTAAACTCAAGAAAGAAAAAGCTATTGCAAGGAGCAAAAGGAGAAGATAGCAGAATGGAGCTTAATGATGATCATCTTATTTTTGTTTTATCTTTGTTTTTTGTTTTATGATTTGTAATTTGACATGTAAAAATTTGATATGTAATGCCCTAGAGGCATAATTCTTTTATGTAATGTAATGACATGTGCTTAAATTGTTTATCTTAGATATTTGATACATGTGTAACTCTATGCAGGTATGTTTTGGTGCATCTGAGCCTGTTCCAATCTAGGGAAGATTTTTGAGTCAGATATTTACAAGGAAGTTGGAATCTTGTCAACCTCCTCAAAGAATACAACTAAGCATGGAATACGAGCAAGCCTAGATCATCGAGCATGGTTTACTACCTCGAGCATGGTCTTTCAGCGTATTCTTCAAAGTGTTGAAGGCTTCGAGCAATCTACACTTCTCCGCAAGAGTGTTCTTCTATCAAGTATGGATTGCCAATCGAGCAAAGAACTTGATCATTCAAGTTTTAGCCAAGTGATCCGAGCACATTGGTGACGAGGAAGGATGCAATAAGAAGATGTCAATGTTGCGAAATATAGACTTCGAGCATAGTTCAGTTCCAAGCAAGATTCACATCCGAGCATAATGAAGATTGCAAATAAGTTCCATGACAGAATTGAAGACATCAAGAAGAATAGGCTTGCTCGAAGGACAACTTCGAGTAAAGCAAGGATTAGTCGATAAGAATGAAGCATGTTAGAGAAGAATAATTTCTGTCAAAAATTATCTAAGTAGAGTATGCTCGAAGCAACTCATCGAGTATATACTGCATAACAAGTCTATTCAAGCAAGATAGATATCATGCTCGAGGACTACACTTGTATTTTTGTTATGTCATTCATTATTTATTGATTAGGGATTATAGAAAGAATGTTAGGGTTATAAATAGAGTACTAGGTTACCTATTTTAAAAAGAGAGCGTGTGGCACAAAATATGAGAGAAAACATTCTAAAGAATATTCCCTTTGTTCCTTGTACCGCCGCCGCTTTCACGAAACCCTAGACATTCCATTTACTATTTCATTGAATGACATATTTAATACTTTGTCTTTGTATCGTGCTTACTGTTTATTGTTCTAGTTTCGTTCTTGTGTCTGTCTCATACCTTCGTTCCCAACCATGAATATCCTAATTCCACTGGACATTTAGTAGGCCTTTGGGTTATTAGATCTGCGTGTTCTTATCAACCTTCTTAAGGTTTGCACCAGATTTACGGTCCTGACACAAAATGTGCAGATAAAGTAAACAAAGTTTTATCACTAGTTAATTACTCTAGATATCATGATACAATAGTGCGGGGTCCATCGCGACCGAAGCTGACATGTGTTCATTTGTGTGCCTCTCGCCAAGTCTTGCCGGTACTTGGCAATGTGTTTAGGTTAATGTTACACCCGTCCGACCTCCATTAGTACTACTTAATATTGCATTACCAGTTAACTTTAGTTAACGATCTGATGTATTTAGGTCAATCTTTGTGCATGCTTTCTCCTCCAAAAGGAAAGGCACGTAAAAGAGAGGGGCCGTGAAACTCACCATGATAGCATTCTAGAAACAAAGTCAACAGCTAACGAGGCGTCTCGTACAAGTGTCCTAAAGTACACAAGTACGTAAGTAATGTGTAGCGGTTCCTAGAACCCCTAGAATCCAAACATTCCCATTGTTTTATAATGTTTGACCAAAGTTTGACTTTTGTTGACTTTGACCAAAGTCTGACTTTGACCCAAGATTGACTTTTTTTTACTTGTGACCAAAAGGTCCAACCTTGTTGACCTTTGACCACAAGGTCCAACTTTGTTGACCGTTGACCAAAATGTTTGACCGATTTGATCTTTTGACCAAGTTTGACCAAATTGACCTGATGACCCGCTAGTGACTCATAACCAATTATACTAACTTATAATTACTATGCGACATTTCTATTTACATGTTTAGAAATCAAGCATGACATGAATACCTATTCGCCTTTCATGTAACCATTATTGTTTAGCCAAGCGTTTACCATAACTTAGTTCAACAAGTAAAACTAACCATTTAGTTAAAGTAATTTCTAATTTACAAATCAAGTTACAATAATCTATCAATAAATAATGCACAATTGGTCATTAGACACAACAAACCTCACGTAACACAAAGCTGAATTTTCAAGGCAGATTCTAGCCTACAAAAACCTATTTGTCTACTTTATCAAAACATTGAATTAAATTATTAAGATTTTTCTACCAAAAAGTACAACTCTTAGGTACATCCCATATTTTCTTGTAATTTTCCAATGTACCAAAAGCGTCACAAAATTCATACAAGGCAGTAACCTATGTTTAGCTATTTTCATGCCCAACAAAAAGTAATAATCTGGCAAAAATTCCATTTTGTCCAATTCATGCGAGACCAATTGGGTTTGATTCTTAACTCAATCCATAACATTCCATAAGTGGAATCGACCAAATTTACTTAGTCAAACTCAAGATATACCATCTACAAAATAGACCATAATACTAATTGTGACATTCGTTGATTTTTATTTGTATTTGAATTCGTAAACTTACCCGTTTAGTAGTTTCTATGTATTGTTATTTATTAATTATAATTAATAAATCATTTCCGACAATTTAAAATTTGTCATTCGTTCGTTTCTATTCGATTTGTTTAAATAACGAAACGCCAAGATTAAAAGTTTATTATTTTTAACTGATTCGCAAACTATCGGGTGTAATACGAAAATATTCCAAATTATATATGTACTTCTAACAAATTTATAACATTCAAAAAGACCAAGGCTCATTTTGTAAATATAGTTTAATAAAGGTTTTAATATAACTTCAAACTAGAAGCACCTAAACTGAAAATATCATTTAAAATATATTATTAAAATAATCCCAAATCCCCTCTCCCTTTCACGTTTTTCCCGCTGAACAGTCGGAGGCGGCGGTCGCGCTTTTTCTGCGAGGCTTAAAACAAGCCGTAATCCTCGCGTTGAGTCATTTAAATTGTTTAGCGACTATAAACCTGTGCATTGAACGTTAATCAACCTCCTAATTATATTATAACGTCCATTAAACGTCATTTCATCCGTAATACTCGCCGGAAACGGCCAAACTCAATTAAATGATAATTAACAAATATACGCTCCAATTACTAGTATAAATAGGACCTCCACACCAACCTATACTCGTTCATAACCTCCAAACTTACTAACTTACATTCTTGCATCCCGTAATATTTCCTTCAAGCTCGAACTCTTGCTAACTCCTTTCACCACCTTCCTAGCACCACTCTAGGTAATTAAAATATGGTTTTGAATCATTTAAACCTGCTAATCAAAACCTCTAACCTAAATTACACAAACATGAGACGGATTAAGAGAATTGAACCTAGGGTTCTATGGTGAAAATGATGATTTTGAAACTATATTTACATATTCTTGTTTCTATGTTATAACCAAATTATGAGATTGTCCTGGTGGACATAACCCTTATTGTGAACCATCAAACCCGGGTCTATGCACCTTTTTTGTTTTTGTTTTATTTTAAGAATCTTTCTTTATATACTTAAATAATCAATTTAAATTATTAAAAATTATTAGAAATAATATTAAGTTTAACAAAATTATTTTAAATTCAATAAAAAAAGTTATATTTTATAATTATTACTTTTCACCTAAAAACCGGCCTTTGTTTCTGTCAAATTCTCGTTAAAACCAGTTAATATTATATTAATATTTAGTTAAGCTTGTAAATCACTAAAATAAGTTTATATCATTCAAACCGCATTTTAACAATTTTATGAACCTCATTATAATAGTTATTAAAATAATACGCCATAACCTTAAAAGCCGTTAAAAATTCGTTAAAGACTTAAAATATTATTAATGCTTTATGATAATGAAATACATATTAAAACAATGCAACATATCTAGAACCAAAGTAATTAAATCCTGATTGCTTGTCTTGATGTAAGGCCCCGGTCCCGGGAGCCCTACTTTGGCGTTGGATTTACTCATAAACATAGTTCTAAAATAAGAGTTAATTAAAAATTTCACGGAATAATTGAAACTTCAAGATTTTCGTTGCAAAACATTAGTTTTTGTCTTATACATACAAATCGTCTTATCATAAACATTAACATGAAGCAGTCATGACACTTCTTCATAGATGCCAGCCTCTCGGTTCATGCCATGTATCTCCCCTCAAGCCAACTGCTTCAACCTATTTTCCTGTGTGCATACTAAAAGTCAACTACGCTGAGTGAGTTCTGGTTAATCAGGAAACATACAATTCATTCATATACTTATGAGTACGCATCCGAATAAATGTATTATAAACATTAACCAGTTCATCTTTCATTCACACGTGCTTGAATACATACATTCATTCATCCTTTCATATTTATACTTTCCTTCTATATACTTTCCTACTACATAAATTTCATATTATGTTTATTTTTTTAAAGAGCATTTCGCCCTACATACCTCATATATTATTAGGGTCTGGTGCCCTACGTACCTCGGATATTATTAGGGTCCGATACCCTTCATACCTCGGATATTATTAGGGCCCGGTGCCCCTCATACCTTGGACATTATTAGGGTCTGGTGCCCTCCCTCTCATTCCATACAACCATACATTCATTACATGTATATATATAAATATATCTACCTTCGTACTCGTTACTCTTTCTAAATCGTCCTATGTACATTCACAAACATTCATATAGCATTCAATTACCACTCAAGGTAAGAGTATTAGCTAACACATAAGAGTATGCACCCAGCCCCAAAAACATAACAGAGAGACGGGGCCGGAACTCACCTGAAGTTGGTTTCTTTATGAGCCTATGGTCACACCTCTCCTCAGCTAGGCACGACTAACTATTTAACAAGTTATGAGTATCAATTATCTATTTCAACTTCTTTAAACTTCTAGGTTACTGAAACCCTCAACTAACGGGGGTTCGGGGGGCAGTGGCCCTAGGAGCCGGGTCTATGGGCGGCAGCCCCTAGTAGGGTCCAAGGGGCAGAGCCCCTAGCTAGGGTTGAGCTACCAGGTCAGTTCGGATTTTTCGAACCCGTAATTGATTACACATAACCTGACCCAGGAATATTTTTAGATCATTATTATTTATCAAATTAGATATTTATAAGTATTTAAGATTTGGTATGCACATTTTATACCCTTAAACTCTTATTAATGTTAATTTCTTGATTTAACCATAAAATATTCAAAAATTGACCATTTAACAAACCACAAGGACTAAAAGTGTTAAAAAATGAAAGTCCACTTGTTTCCACGGAGCGCTACGCGGTGGGCCTCCTCCTCACCGCCGCGCGCTTCCATGAGCATGCTGAACATATTTGTTTTCCTAGTTCGTTTTTGGCAAGAAATCGTTTATTTTAAGCACGTTTGAGAGGATTAAGGGCCAAATAAACGTATTATAGTCAAGATACAAGTCCAAATTCGTTAATTACTGCCCAAGGATGAATCTTTATGTTTATTTCATTGATTTTGTCATTAAAACTGTATATTCTATCTTAAACGAACGAAAGTCCCATAATTAGTTCGTTTTAGCATTTCTTATATAAACAACCTTCAAATCTCTATCACAAAACTTTACAACAACCCTAGTTATCATTATCAGCCATCCATACTCTCTGCCATCTCATATCCTCTCAGTTTTGGTGTTTTGTTGAAGAATCATTTAAGAACCGGTTGACTTTGCAAGTTTAAGGACCCTTACTCGTTGTATCTCCTCATTCTTTCACTTTCTGGGTACATTGTAAACTGAGATTTCTTTCATATACATTCCCTAGTTGATAACCTTTAATCATTTTCGGTGGTTGAAGGGTGTTGGCTGGTCAATTCGCTTAAAACCCGTTAAAGGGCAAAATAGTCAACGAGTTTGACTTTACGTTTTCGCATACTTCTGGTCAGATTCAATGTTCGGTCCAGAAGACTTTTATTCTAGTAACGAAATTTTAAAGCTACTGACGAAAACCTGACTTCCAAGTCACTGTTCGGATTCTCGTCAGTACCAGCTCGCTTAAATCTTAAATATAACATAACTAGAGTTCTACTCGTCCATTTGGATTGATTCTAGTTGCCACGAGTTCTTTTTTAATTGTATTATCATATCTCACAGATTAATATTCTGATAATTTATAACATTTGACATGTAGTTGACGACTTGCTTATTTGTAGCTCGTTAATCGCATTTATTAATAGCTTGTCATTAATCTAAGGTGAGTTTTATCATTCCCCTTTTTATACGCTGTTTTCAAATGTTTCGGGGAGATATGCGTACTTACTCATATTTTCTATCCTATATATTATACACAAACTCGCAAACATAATCATTGTGTGAATATCAGTTGAATGCTATTTGCTAATTGCTACATGTTTAATTGTTTACTTAACAAAATTCGAGGACGTCCAACATATCCCCTTTGTATAGGGTTCTCATTAGTATGATCATACAACCGTCTTAGTAACCGGAGCCCGATTTGCTTGGCGAAGGTAAACTGACAATTTTAGTCATTGTAATCAATGCCCGATTCGCTTGGCAACGATTCATTGGCATACCAATACAACTTGATTATGGTTTGTTAAGGTTTGATTGATTATTACCACATAGATTTGTTTGCGCATTTAACACTTATCATTTATCATTTATCTATAATATATATTATTGTTGTGTCAAAATTTGGTGATCATCTCACTCAACATATGTTGTTGACAAACTCCATTTTCTACGCATATGCAGGTTGCTTGTTATTGAAGATTGAAGTTGGACACTTAGACAAGACCTTAGGATATAAATAAGACAATCATTATTTGAGTTTTCATTCATGTATTTAAATTGTTCGTTATATTTGAATATTGTGTGTAATCTTGTCATAAAATAATTAATTAGATATTGTCACCTTTTATGTGTGATAATATATTCGAGCTGTGAGCAATCGGATTATAAGGCCCTGAACCCCGGGAGCCCCATAGTTGGTATTCATACAAAATACTTATTAAAATAATTAAAACTTGAAAACGGTTCTTCCATTAAAACAAACATCTCAGAGTGTAAATTCAGCGGAAAACATAAATAGTGAAGTAAGTTCCCTAAACCCCGGGAATTTTTCCCAAAACCAATTTTTAAATATAATTCATAAAACCATTTAAAATAAAATTGTTCAGATTACATTCTTCCATCCACGTATGCCCTTCACCGTCCAAGTAGCTTCTTGCACGTCCAAGCGATAAGGCATCCTCTTCCTACCTGAAACTCACATTAACATGCACACAAAGTCAGCTTGAGCTGAGTGAGTTCAAGTTTTAAGTAAATAATATCAGTAGTAACAATTATGATAGTCATACCAAAAGTTTAAAAATAAAAGAGTGCATCTATTAAATCATCATTACCAAAAACTAAACATTCTCGTACATACATATACAAAATGTATATATAAACATCCTTTCAAGTACATCCCTATATATATAACAATATATATATATATATATATATATATACATCCATGTATAACATCAGGGTCGAGCAAACGTACATCCCAAACACGTAACATCAACGCATGCAAACACAAAGTAGGCATACACAACATCAGTAGTCGAAATGACTACAACATCGCCAAATATATGTAACGTCCGTAAATTCCGATAAAAGTTTTAGCCTTGTAGTGATTGCGTACACCTTCGGGCTTGACCCGGCATTCTTCCGAGAGCTCCTTTCCACCCCGTAAACGTATCTTGCTTAACTTTTCGTGCAAGTTCAACTTTTATTAAAGTGGAAGGGCCAGAATGTAACATTTTATATTATAATCAAAATCCTAACCCTAGCCCCCCCCCCAAACCTGCGATCGGCTGAAAGCAAGAGCCAAGCACCCCCCGATTTTTCTTTTTTGCAGCTGTGATTAGGCCGTAAAACTCCAATTCCAAGTTAGTCCCATGTCCCCTCTAGTCTTTTACACCTTAAACCATCTTTATACATCACGTATTGATCGTTAAACGACTTGTTGTAGACTTGTTTGGTGGCTGTCCAATAGAGGAATTCAGGAGCTGTTTTGATTAGGGTTTTTGTACCAAAATCTTACTAGGTATGTCACTTACATCTTACTAAAATTTCATGGGAAATGGAGGTGTTTAGGTCGGTCAATCGATTTTAGTTCAAAAACTAGGGTTTATCGGGTATAGGATTGGCAATTGTTGAGTTTGATGTGTTAAACGATCGGATGACTGACCGAATTAGTTTGTACAGCCCTAGGGGAGTTTAAGGGCTGTGGGAAAATTATATTTTTGATACTCTGGGCTGTTTTGGTTGGGGGTTGGACAATCGAGTCGGCAGTGCGCGAATTTTCGTTTAAATGTTAAATTGAAAGTTCTAAAAAGGAACCGTCAACCCTATCAACTCAGGTGACATAATTATGATGTAAGAAAAGGTGAAGATGGGAATTGGGTCTGTTTGGGGCTGATTCGTTTGACAATTGGTTTTAAGAATTATTACGCGCGTATTCGACTCGATTTGATTACCGGCGGACGAGTTGTGCATCAAGGTTAGCCGCGGCCATAATCATGAGGTGGATTTGGTTAGTTGTAAGGTTTTAGGGGCTGAAGTAAAGTAATTGGGTTTGGGTTGGGCCTCGGCCCTAGTTGTTGGGCCAAGTGTTTGGCCTTGGGCCAAGTTGGTGGGCCTGGGGCCAAAGTGTTGGGCTTGAGCGGCCCATTAGGCAAGTGTGTATAATTTACAGGCCCTCGCTTGTGATTGTGCACTTAGGGATTTCCTAGCCCATTGCAGGTGTTCGATTGATTCAGGTGAGTTCATGATAACCTTTTTACTCTTTTTATGTTTTGGGCTAGCATACACACCGAAATATCATTTTACACTATTTGACCCGTTACAACGATTTGAATGGTTTTACGTGGTCTGACTCGTGATTGTGCACTTTGAAAGTTGTATTTGGAATTATTTTATATGCTCTAGGACATTTTAGACTCGTTTATGGTCTTGTATCCTTTAAGGTTACGTACATTATTAATGGTCTAGACTCGAGGATGTTAGTAGACTTGGTAGTAATTGAATATGAGTAGAACTATTTACTTAGTTCTCGTATGGGATGATATATATATATATATATATATATATATATATATATATATATATATATGTATGTATGGAGGTATGCATGTATGTATGGGTATGTGTTACCTTATAGACTACGGTTGTGTGATGATATTTAGTTCCTCGTGACTAAGAATGATGTGAGTAGGCTTATTGATGTGTGTGTGCATGGTGATTCACGGCCGGGTTAAATATATTACTCAGGTTGTACCCGTGGTGGAGAGGCCCGTGTGACGTGACCATCATTTTGGCGGGTCAAATATATTACTCGGGTTTTAAAATCCCGTGGTGAAGAGGCCCGTTGGATGTTGAGCCGTGATCGGGTCAAATATATTACTCGGGTTGTACCCGTGGTGAAGAGGCCCGTATCACGTGCTTGGATGTGTGAGCCGGGATCGGGTCAAATATATTACTCAGGTTGTACCCGTGGTGGAGAGGCCCGTATCTCATGCTCGGATGTGTAAGCTGTGACCGAGTCAAATATATTACTCGGGTTTGACTCGTGGTGGAGAGGCTCGTATCACCAGCTTAAGTCTTACCGCGTCCGGGACAAATATATTACTCGTGGTGGAGAGGCCCGTGTACGTGTGTTCGACGATGATCATATTACTTGGTGTATTATATTATTTATTTTATTTTATCCTCTCTATTGTTTATAACTATGGTTTTGAAATAAAGTATGAATTATTGTTTACGAAAACTTGAACTCAGTCAGCTCAAGCTGACTTTATGTGTATGTTAGATTGAATTTCAGGTTAAGAAATGGATGCTACCGCTTGGACGTGCTGGATGCTACTCGGGAGGTTGAAGACATTTCTGGTCGAGGAATTCAAATAAAACAAACATTTTCTTTACATTTGATTTTGGACACCTGTACCCGTTTTGGGATTTTTAAATACTTACACTTTTTCCGCTGTTATTTACTCTGAACTAGTTTTAAATAAAATGAATTGTTTGGTTTTAAATTTTTGTGAAATCGTGGATGTGATTACCAACTGTAGGATTCCCGGGATTCGAGGCCTTACAATATAGGCCAAACAATAATGTATATATATATATATATTTAACATCCCAAAGCCTACCATATACTAGTAAGCCTATATAAAATCGTTTAAAACATTTCATCAAGTAAGAAAACACTTAGGTGTGCATGCTAGCCCAAAATTTAAAAAAAGTTAAAAGGGGGTATCATGAACTCACCTGAAATCAATTGAACACCTGCTATGAGCTAGGAAATCCCTAAGTGCCCAATCACAAGAAAGGGCCTGTAAATTATACACAACGCGTTACTAAACTAGACCATAAGAACACTGTTGCCCAATGGGCCGTTCAAGCCCAAAACTTTGGCCCAAGCCCCAACAACTTGGCCTAAGGGTAATCAAATCGAGTCGAATACGCGTGTATAAATCTTAAAACCATTTGTTAAACGAATCAGCCCCAAATGGACCAAATTCCCATTTTAATCTTTTCATTCATCATGACTATGTCTGTAACGCCCGTTAATTTCCGACAAAAGGTTTAATCTTCTAGTGTTATGTACACCTTTCGGGCTTGACCTGGAATTCTCCCGGGGCTCCTAGCAAATGTCGTAAACGTTCTCACTTAACTTTCCACCCAAGTTGCTACATAATTTAATTTGGAGGGACTTGGATGTAACTATTTTATATCATAAAACAAAAGAAAATTCAAACCCTAAACCTATTTGCAGCCGTCGGACCTGGACCCCCCTGCTCGTTTTTCTTCTGCCTAGCCAAGTTTTAGCCATGAAAACTTCAATTCAAGGTCGGTTTTATGATTCCCAATATCTTTTACACCTTAATTGATCATATTAACGCGCTTATTGGTCGTTAAGATTGAGTTTTGATGATAACAACTTGCTGACAAATTCGTATACGTTTATTGTAGGGTCTGTAACGCGATGTTAATCCACTGTTTTTGATCGATTCTTGATTCCATGATGTTCTACTTTGAGTCTAGTTTCCAGAAAGGTATAATACGTAATTTTTGGACGAGATTTGAATACTTTTTGTGATTTTATAAAATCAAGTGTCAAACCTGATGCGGGACGACGGATTCTGGTCCGTCTTCCCGACATCATAACCTTTTTTCGACAAGTCTAAATTGGTTGGTTCCATTTCTGGAAGTTAATATTTTGAGTTAGAAACCAAACCCAATTGGAATGTTTTAATTTGGCTGGGTAATGAATTTTATAAAAATAAAACCATTTTGTTGCGCAGTTGTAATAGCTGCACATACCTTTCTGTGTTAGAATAATATTTATGATTTTTGTGTCCACTAGAAAAATATAATAAAAATATTTTTATAAACTTAAGATATTTATGTAACACTGGTTAAAATTTAATAATTTAATTCCATGGTTTTCCTATGCAATAAAATACAACTTTGCATGCTAAAATCTGCACGTTTTACTCGTTATTAATCAACAAGTTCGTTTAGGCTTAACCGGTGGTTTTGGGGGCCTTGGGACAAGTGGTTGGGCCTTGGGCCAAGTCTAGGGCCTTGGGCCAAGTTGTTGGGGCTTGGGCCAAGTATTGGGCCTTGGGCCAAGTTGTTGGGCCTTGGGCCAAAGTGTTGGGCTTGAACGGCCCATTAGGCAAGAGTGTTCTTACGGTCTAGTTTAGTAACGCGTTGTGTATAATTTACAGGCCCTTGCTTGTGATTGTGCACTTAGGGATTTCCTAGCTCGTTGCAGGTGTTCGGTTGATTCAGGTGAGTTCATGATGCCCTTTTCACTCTTTTACGTTTTGGGCTAGCATACACACCGAAATACAATTTTAAACGATTTTACTCGTCACAGTGAATTGAATAGTTTTACATGGTCTTACTCGTGATGGTGCATTTTGAAAGCTATATTTGAATTATTTTATATGCCTTAGGATATTTTAGACTCGTTCATGGTCTTGTGTCCTTAAGATTACATACACTATTGATGGTCTAGACTCGAGGACTGTTGGTTCAGACGGGACCGAGACGATCCGAGCCGGTTCGAGACGGAAGGTTTGATAACCAAAGACGGATAGAAACAAACACGAAACAAACGATTTCATTGATAAAAACGAAAGATTACATGCTTGTTAAACACTGAAATCACGATCTATGGCAGGGGGAGGTCGAGCATGGCCTCCCCCCTCATCCGGACAGCACCCTGGTGTGCTCACAAATTGGTTCAGCACAGGGGGTGGGACATTGTGATATCCCACACCTCTTTCCTTTTTGCAACCGGAAACTCGGGGATAATGTGTTCTAGCAAATAAGAGGAATTGGAGTAACTCTTTAAACTTGAAAGTCAATGATTCAAGATTAGCTTTTGTGTTTTCCATTTCCTTTTTCAAGACATTATTTTTATTGATATGAAAGTTTATAGAGTCTTGTTGATTTAGAACACATATCTCCAATTCCTTGTTCCTGACGCTTAAGGCTATCAACTTTTTCTTTAAAAACAGACTCTTTCTGCTTCCAAGCCTTGTTTTGAGCAAGAGCGTCAGTCAGTTCAATTAAAGATCTTGAGGCTGCTTGTTTATAAGCCTCGAGATCTTCAATTCTCTCTTTCAGAGAGTGAATTTCTTGTTCAGACATTTCACATTTTAAACATTTGGTATTTTCTGGTTTGGGGAGTAGTAGGGTTAGAACTTACCTTGGCATCATTTGACGTCTCTGCCATGAACGCAAAGTAAAGATTCCCTGCTCTTTCCAGAAAAGATGCATGAAGTTGCTTTTGACAGTACTTCATTGACTTCTTCAACAGTAGCAGCTTCTGCAGGAATTGTTGAACTTGGAGATGATTGAGGAACATTTGACTCTTTTGCTTGTCCTCCTTAATCTCCACTGATGACACTTCAGCTTCATGCTCTCCTTCATTTATTTCAGTTAGCTGGCTCCTCGACAATGTATTCTTCATCAGTTGAGGAATCATCAGACCCAGATTCTGAGTCTCCATCCACAATGGTGATGTCAGCCATGTTAATGCTGAAGTTCCAGGACTCGCCTTCATCACCTTGAACAGCAAGAGCAATTTCATTGTTGATGTTGGCGGTTGTTTGGTGCTGTTTGATTCTGAGGGACCAGTTGTCTCTCATTGTTGATATTTGCAGCGGCTGCAGCAGGAGTAGATGAAGTTGAAGTAGTTCGGAAGGGATATTGGTGACCTTCCCTCTTTGGTTTAGAGCACTCCTTGGCAAAGTGACCAAGTTCGCCACAGTTGTAGCATTTAACTTTTGTTTTATCAAAACCAACTTGGATTTATTATTTATTGAAAGAGCTTGGCCTGTTTTCTTAGCCCACTTTCTAGCCCTACGGAACGCGCTGCCAAGTGCCCACATGATGTCGATGCGTTCCATATCGTCTTCATCTAGCTGTTCATAGTCATCGCTGTCCAGATGACTGTTGCCAAGTTTACCAGCCACCATTAAGCTGTATGATTCAATTATTGTGCCTAACGTTGCCATATGTTCTTTGGCAACTTCCACCGTTACCTTTCCCAAGCCTTTAGTTTTTAACGTTGCCTTTTCAGTTGACTTGGGTCCGGAGTTAGAACTTGAATTTCCGGAATTGATGTTGGTGGTGCAGAAGATCTCGTTTCGGTCCCCTTAGATTGATTTGACATTGAGGAGACAAACGCAGTCTTCATTGGAGCATGGTCATTTGAATCTGACATTGGTGATTTTGACATGTACAGCGACTTGTCAGATGTTGCTCTGGGTTTCCTGGAGGATGCTCTTAATTCAGCGTCTTCCTGTCTGATTTCTTTTATAAAGTCAGAAAGAAGAATCGTCTCCAATTGATGACTTCTTCTCATCACAGTCAGGAAGGTGTTCCAGCTTGTTGGGAGTCCTTGAGCGAGACATCTAACCTTTTCAGTCCCTGTTGTTTTGACATTATAAGACTTTAGCTCTGACATAAGATGATAGAATCTTGACAGCAACGATTCAATGTCTTCGCCGGATTCTGGACCAAACAAATCAAATTCACGCTTTAGCTCCCGTGCGTGAATTTCTTTAAGTGACTCAGATCCTTCGCATCGTTCTACCAGTGCGTTCCAAAGAGTTGACGCTGTTGTGAACTGGTTAAATTGATGGAAGAGATCGCTGGAGAGAGCTTGAGACAGTAAAGAGAAGCTTTCTTCTCAGCATCAAAGGCTATCTTTTGTTCTTCTGACAGCCTAAAGTAGCTCAGGCTTTCACCATCATCTTTTGTAGGATGCACCACGTTGTCTGAACCGCTTCCCATAGTCCAGGATTCACACCTGTGATATGAATCTGGAATCTTGTCTTCCAGGTAGTAAACTCATTGAGTGCCATCAACTTTAGAGGCTTGTTGAAGCTTCCAGATTCTGAATCACTCTCAAGGATCGATTGGATCCTTTTGTTTGTACTTGAACTGGCAGACATTTTTTGCTTCTTTGTTTACACTTTGATCTGTAAACACTTAACAAATAACGTTAGTAACAAAAGTGTCAGTCAATTCTAGTGAAAAAGTTCACTTGAAAAGACTGAAAAATAATTGAAAATTTGCTAAGTATTGAGAAATCAGCCTTTTAATCGAATGTGTTCTGATTCGATCGAATGTGTTCTTTATTCGATCGAAATGTGTCCTGATTCAATCGAATGCCTGACTGATTCACTGTTCTGGTCTTCTGAAGCTTATCCGATCGAATATGATCTTGTTCGAGCGAATGAGGTGACAGGTTCGATCGAATGAGTGTCCGGTTCGATCGAAAGGGTTCTGGCAGTCGAATAAGAAAGAGATTGAATGGGTGGATCGAATATGAGACTTGTTCGTCGACTGGATGCAGGTTCGATCGAAAGGATGAATTTGATTCGATCGAATGGACTTGGCGCAAATCACGGCGGAAAAACTAATTCGGTCAAAATTCAAACTGGTTCGATCGGAATAGAAGGCCTTATTCGATCGAATGAGTTCCAAAAATACGACTTGTTCGATCGGGATTTTCGGAATTCCCAACTTAGAAGATTTGACCAGATTTTCGGTTTTAAAATCACTAACACGAATCCTAATTGATTTAGAAGCAAAATAGGACTCTTTTAAGTGTTTTAACACTTAAACAAACAAGCAAACACATAAATATGGATCAAACATTTAAAAAACGAAGAACACTTTGAATGTTCTTGATAAAACCCGAAATTTTAAGAACAAAAATTTGATGATTTAGACGTGTAAACCGAACACAAATGATTAGAATTGAAAATCAATAAAACCAACACTTTTAACATCAAATTTTAAGATCAAAAACCAAAATATATGACTTTTTATGAGTTTTTGATAAGAACACTAAGAACAAAAACACTTGTTTTCGAAAATTTTTCAAGCAAAATATATGTTTTTGACAAGAAAAAACACGAATATCACCACGAATCTTTCGTGAATCAAGATCCTTAAGCTCTGATACCAATTGTTGGTTCAGTCGGGACCGAGATGATCCGAGCCGGTTCGAGACGGAAGGTTTGATAACCAAAGACGGATAGAAACAAACACGAAACAAACGATTTCATTGATAAAAAACGAAAGATTACATGCTTGTTAAACACTGAAATCACGATCTATGGCAGGGGGAGGTCGAGCATGGCCTCCCCCCTCATCAGGAACAGCACTGGGCGCCGGGCACGCAAATCCTTAACAAACCACGCCTGAAAGCTGGGTATTTATAACCACTGCTATTCGATCAGGACTCATTCGATCGAATGAGTCCTATTCGATCGAATAGCAGACTCATTCGATCGAATCAGAGACTGGTTCGATCGAATGAGTATCCATTTGAAAATGCTCTTTCGAATGGATGACTTTCGGCGTGGACCACTATCTAGGTGTACAGAATACAACATAAACAATCTAAACTATTCGCCAAGCGACGGCCACAAAACATGCACCAACAAGGACGTTAGCAGACTTGGTAGTAATTGAATACGAGTAGACCTATCTACTTAGTTCCCGTATGGGATGATATATATATATTATATATATATATATTTATGTAGGAATATATATGTATGTATATATGGAGGTATGTATGTACGTATGAGGATGTGTTACCTTATAGCCTACGATTGTGTAATGATATTTAGTTCCTCGTGACTAAGAATGATGTATGTAGGCTTATTGATGTGTGTGTGCATGGTGATTCACGACCGGGTCAAATATATTACTCTGGTTGTACCCGTGGTGGAGAGGCACGTGTGACCATCATTTTGGCGGGATCAAATATATTACATAGGTTTTAAAATCCCGTGGTGAAGAGGCCCGTTGATGTTGAGCCGTGATCGGGTCAATATATTACTTGCGGAAGACCCTGGGTGAGGAGGCCCGTATCACGTGCTTGGATGTATGAACCGGTGGTCGGGTCAAATATATTACTTGGGGAAGACCCGGGGTGAGGAGGCCCGTATCACGTGTTTGGATGTTAAACCGCGACCGAGTCAAATATATTACTTGGGGATGACCCGGGGTGAGGAGGCTCGTGTTGCGTGATTTTGTTTTATTAAACTGTGACCGAGTCAAATATATTACTTGGGGATGACCCGGGGTGAGGAGGCTCGTGTTGCTGATTTTGTTTTATTTAAACTGTGACCGAGTCAAATATATTACTTGGGGATGATCCGGGGTGAGGAGGCTCGTGTTGCGTGATTTTGTTTTATTAAACTGTGACCGAGTCAAATATATTACTTGGGGATAACCCGGGGTGAGGAGGCTCATGTTGCATGATTTTAACGGTTTTGTTAAACCGCGGCCGGGTCAATTATATTACTCCAGGAAGACCCGGGGTAAGGAGGCCCGTGCTGTGTGAAAAGATGTTTAATGTTTTATTCACTTATGATTTGGTTAAGAAAGGCTATTTATGATTTTATGGTGACATGATTTTCCACTACATTTCATACATATGGAATTTAAATTTTTAATGAATGTCGTTTATGAAAACTTGAAACTCACTTAGCTCAAGCTGACTTTGTGTGTATGTTAGATTGACTTTCAGGTAAGAAGTGGATGCTACTGCTTGGACGTGTCTGGATGCTACTCGAGAGGTTGAAGGCATTTCTGGTCGAGGAATTCAAATAAAATAAATATTTTATTTACATTTGATTTTGGGACACCTGTACCCGTGTTTGGGATATTTAAATACTTACACTTTTTCCGCTGTTATCTTACTCTGAACTTGTTTTAAATAAAACGAATCGAGTTGATAGGGTTTTAAATTTTGTGAATTTGTGGACGTGATTACCAACTATAGGATTCCCGGGATTCGGGTCTTACAATGTCAGCCGAGTTGATAGGGTTGACGGTTCCTTTTTACAACTCTCAATTTAACATTTAAACGAAAATTTCGCGCACCGCTGACTCAATTGACGAAGCACCAACCAAAACAGCCCCGAGCATCAAAAATTAATTTTTCCACAGCCCTTAAACCCCCCTAGGGCTGTACAAACTTATTCGGTCAGTCATCCGATCAATTAATGCATTAAACTCAACAGTTGTCAATCCTACACCCTGTAAACCCTAGTTTTCGAACTAAAATCGATTGACCGACCTAAACACCTCCAACGGCTACCAAATTTTAATATAATGCAAATGCCATACCTGGGAATCTTTCTACACTGGAAACTCTAATTTCTATCCATGGGAAGTGGGTCAATTACACTTTGGCCGAAAATCTGTCCAACGAAAAGTTTCGGCAAAATTGAGCATCAAAACGATTAGGGGTGAACAAAAAGAGTGTTGGGGATCATAGTACATACCTTGAATTACTTCTAGGAGCTTGGAATTGATCAAAAAGTCGAAACAATGAGGGGGGGGCTGGTCTTCTTGGGCCGATCGCAGCTGCAGCTTCTACTAGGGTTTAGTTTTTTTTTTATTAGGTTATATTATAAAACATTTCATTCTAGCCCCTGGAATTTAATAATAATGTAACTTGAAGAAATGTTAAGTGATTAGACGTACCGTGAGGACGTAAAGGCTTCCGAGAAACATCTAATAAATCCCGAGAATTATACATACTCTACAATCTTTAATTCTTGAAACCGGAATTAACGGGCGTTACAAGTCCACCCCCCTTACAATGGGATTCGTCCCCGAATCTTGATGCGACAGGAACAACTGCGGATAATGCTTCATCATCTCGTCTTCGGACTCCCAAGTGGCCTCAGAACCCCTACGGTGTTTCCACTGCACCTTCACCTGTCTAACCACCTTATTCCTCAAACGCCTCTCCTGACGGTCAAGAATAGCAAACGGTTGCTCAACGTAGTTCAGCCTTACCTATCGAGTTCAATATCATCGAGGGGCACATAGGCCTCTACATCCGCTAGGCATTTCCTCAGATGGGACACGTGAAAAGTAGGATGAATCCCTGCGAGCTCCTCGGGCAATTCCAGCCTATATACTACCTCACTGACTCGGGCCAATATACGAAATGGGCCAATAAACCTCGGACTGAGCTTCCCCCTCTTACGAAAACGAATAATGCCCTTCCAGGGAGAAACTTTTAACATAACCCGATCCCCCGCCTTAAACACAATAGGCCTTCACCTTTTATCTGCATAAGACTTCTGACGATCCTGCGCGACCTTCATAAATGATTTAATCTTGTCGAGTTTCTCAGTCGTAGCCTCGACCACCTCCAAACTACCCAACTGCTTCTAACCAATTGAACCCCAACAGACTGGAGTCCTACACCTCCTACCATACAACATCTCAAACGGTGGCATCCCAATCGTGGCATGATGACTGTTAGTATACGAGAACTCTACCAGCGGTAAGTGACGGTCCCAACTGCCACCAAAGTCGATAACACAAGCTCGCAACATATCCTCGAGAGTCTGAATGGTCCTCTCGGACTGACCATCCGTCTGAGGGTGATAAGCACTACTGATGAGGAATTTGGTGCCCATCTCCTCATGAAACCTTTTCCAAAACCTAGAGTTGAAACGCTTATCCTTATCCGAAACAATAGATACCGGAACCCCGTGCCTAGAGACGATCTCACGAATAAACACATCGGCCAGCTACTCAGAATTAAAAGTCTCTCGAATTGGCAAGAAGTGAGTGCTCTTGGTCAGTCTATCCACGACTACCAAATGGTGTCATAATTACCCCTAGGAGTACAAGGCAGTTTAGTCACGAAATCCATGGTAAGATGCTCCCATTTCCACTCAGGTATTTCCAACGGCTGAAGTTTCCCAAATGGCTTCTGATGTTCGGCCTTAACTTGCAGGCATGTCAAACACTTACTTACGTACCGAGCAACCTCAAACTTCATCGCAGGCCACCAATAATTCTTTTTCAAATCTTGGTACATCTTGGTCGTGCCCGAATGAATGGAATAGCACGACTTGTGCGCCTCATCTAAAATCTTACCTCTGAAATCTCCATATCTCGGTACCCATAAACGCCCATCCTTATACTTCACCCCATCATCGGCGTCTTCCAACAACTTTTCCTGACCCCAAATACGCTCTGACATAATCCATTCCACCTGCAAAGCTTCATTCTGGATGTTGGCTATTTGTTTCAAAATGTCGGGTTTGAGAATAAGCTGGTAGGATTCACACGAATAGGTTTTGGTCTCTCCTTCCGGCTTAACGCATCGGCCACCACATTAGCCTTACCGGATGGTACATGATC
Organism: Bidens hawaiensis; assembly: GCF_021521415.1. NCBI lineage: Eukaryota > Viridiplantae > Streptophyta > Magnoliopsida > Asterales > Asteraceae > Bidens > Bidens hawaiensis. Next base: position 54,790 of record NW_027502276.1, read on the forward strand.
TCCAGATCGTAGTCCTTAATCAACTCCAACCATCGACGCTGTCGCATATTCAGTTCCTTTTGCTCGAAGAAATACTTTAAGCTCTTATAATCGGTATAAATAACGCAAGGAACACCGTACAAATAATGCCTCCACAACTTAAGCGTAAACACAACCGCCGCCAGCTCTAAATCGTGTGTAGGATAATTCGCCTCATGAGGCTTCAACTGCCGTGAGGCATAAGCGATGACTCGGCCTCGCTGCATCAAAACACAACCAAGCCCCTGATATGAGGCATCAGAATAAACCACCAGATCATCGGTGCCATCGGGTAGAGCTAAAATCGGGACATGCGTCAAGCTGTTCTTCAACTCGAGAAAATCTTCCTCCTGTCCGTACCCCAAACGAACATAACACTCTTCCTAGTCAACCTGGTCAGTGAAGAAGCAATTTTCGAAAAATAGGGAATAAAGCGGCGGTAATACCCCGCCAAACCCAGAAAACTACGGATTTCAGATAGAGACTTAGGAGACTCCCATTCATTCACGACTTCCACTTTGCAGGGTCAACCAGAATACAACTCGGGTTAATAACTTGACCCAAGAATTGAACCTCACACAACCAGAAGGAACACTTAGAAAATTTCGCATACAGTTTGTTCTTACCGCAGAGCCTCCAACACTTCCCTGAGATGACCGTCGTGATCGGATTCGCTTTTAGAGTACACAAGAATGTCGTCGATGAACACAATAACCGAACGATCGAGCATCGGCCTACACACCCACCCCCGGTTCATAAGATCCATGAACGCAGCCGGTGCGTTTGTCAAACCGAAAGACATCACAAGAAATTCATAATGCCCATAACGAGTGCGGAAGGCAGTTTTGTTAATATCTTCCTCCCGAATCTTCAACTGATGATACCCGGACCTAAGGTCAATCTTCGAGAACCAACTATCTCCTTGGAGCTGATAAAATAAATCATCGATCCTTGGAAGAGGGTACGATTTTTAACAGTGAGCTTGTTTAATTCACGGTAGTCAATGCACATCCGCATGCTACCGTCCTTTTTAACGAACAGGACCGGAGCACCCCCAAGGTGAGATGCTCGATCGAATAAAGCCCTTATCGAGCAAGTCTTCCAACTGAGCCATAAGTTCTTTCATTTCATTTGGTGCTAGACGATAAGGGCCCGAGCAACGGGTTTTGCGCCCAGCA
>NW_027502277.1:0-42970 GCF_021521415.1 Bidens hawaiensis
GGAGTTGATGTGGTATTTATAGTGCTAGGGTTTCCAATGATTGGGCTCAGACCCAATTAGGGCCTTTTTGGCCTCTTCCTATTGCTTTGCGCCACGTGTCCTTGGGACACCTGGTGCTCTTTCATTGATTATTCTCTGACCCAGGTATTTTACCTGACCCATGTGCAATCACGTGGTAGCACATGGGTTTTGCTGAGTTGTCCACCTTTCATTGGCAGCTGTCAACATCAGCATATTCTTATTCCTTAAAAAGATACCTTCTGGAAGGTTGTCTGACGTGCACAATCAAGGTTGTCCTTATCCTGATTTGGATAAGGACGAGGTTGATTATGTGCATGTGTGATATGCGCCTATCCTGAGGATGCGCGAGGTCTTCTCTTTATTCTCACGCGCAGATGTTTCATGCGCAGATGTGATATGCAAAAGCATGTAATATACGCCACGCGCAGATGTGATATGCGTGAGCATGTGATATGCATCACGCGCGGATGCGCCACGCGTTGATGTGATATGCGTGAGCATATATGGTGCGTGAGCATGTGATACGCGTGAGCATATGTGATGCGTGAGCATATGTGATGCCTGAGCATATGTGATGCCTGAGCATGTGATGCATGAGCATATGTGATATGCGTGAGCATATGTGATATGCGCCATGCGCATAGGTTTTGGCTTTGTGCCTTCATAATATCTTGATTTCAAGCCTCTTATCTATATCTTGTGGGTTGACCCGCCTCGCTCGGTGTTGAGGCGGGTACATACCTCTTCAAGCCCCCCCAGTCTAATGTGTGTCTTGTCTCGCGCGAGCGAGGTAAGATAGATATTAGACTTAATAGTTTGCTCTTTTAATAGGGTTTGTCTTTTCTTCTTATTACTCATCGTTGCGCGAAATTCTATCCTTTTGATTGAAACGAATCGTCCCTGTACGTGGTTGGTTGTTGCTGACATGCGTCAGTGATGGAGACGTGTCAGACTTTTCGTGTGCTCGAGGTGCTACAGTTGCCTTTCATGTCCCCTCACATAGTGTCAGGAACACTTGTCGCGCTCGCGTTGGTCCGTACCTGCGAATGGTGGCGCGTGAACTCTGGCAGCACCTGTATCGTTTCTTTCGTGTCCCCTCACACAGTGTCAGGGACACGTGTCGCGCTCGCGTTGGCTTACACCTGCGAGTGGGGGAGCGTGAAATCCGATCAGTACCAATTTTTCTCTCTACTGGGCCTATAAAAGCAAGCCCTTTGAGTTTTTTATCCTTCATCTTCTTTGTTGTTTATTCAGGGCTTCTTTCTTCCTTCGATTAAGTGCCTTCCAGATTTCCGTTCTTTCAGAAGCAACCTCTGTCCGATTTTACAGTTGTATGTCTGATAGCCCAGACAACACAATCTCCCCCAGCAATCGCCGTGTGAAATCGTTAGTAATGTCTACGTTGAAGAAGACCGGCAAGGGGAAGAGGGCTGCTGAGGCCTCATCGGAGGAGGTAGGGAAGACCAAGGCAGTGAAGAAGTGGGATGAGATCCCCTGTAAACTGAGGCAGTCCGATTTTGACAGCCTTATCACCTCTCAGGGTTTTCTCCCTGAGTATGGCTGCATGCTGCCGGCGGCCGGGCAAACGGCGGCGGACCCGCCCACCGGCTATATATCCCTATATTGTCATTTTTTCACCCACTGCAACCTTCGTCTCCCGATGACAAGGTTTGTGGGTGCGCTGCTTAGATTTTATGGGATTCATATATCCTAAGTCCATCCGTTTGGACTCGTGCGCATGACTCACTTTGAGTTCATGTGCAAATCTCAGCGCGAGGAGCCCACCCCTCGGCGCTTTCAGTTTTTTTACAAGCCAAAGATCCAAGATTCTTGGTTCTCATTCATTCCTCGCAGTCAGAAGGTCAAGTGTTGCACTGTTTCCTTCAAGAGCCTTCATGACTGGTCTGAGAGATTTTTTTACATTAAGGCTGGTGTGATCCCCATCCGCATGACCATGCGCGCGATCTCTTCTGCGCCTGCGGATGTGGGTGTCTTCAAGAACCCAACTGGCGCCTGGGTTAAAAAGTTGACTGCCGAACCATCCCCCGCCAAGAACATTTGCGAGGAGGCGCTGGTGGGGGTTGGTATGAGCAGGAGGTGGGCCGACAGCGCGACTGAGCCTGTTATCCAAGTTGACGGCTTGTGTAAGTTAACTCATTGCATTACTTCTGCGCGAAATAATTCGTTTTGCTGATATCATTTGACTTGTTTTGTGCAGTCAGCAAGGAGTATGTCCACGCCGCCTATGATGAGCATATGGAGGGTGGCTCCGTCGCGCTGGGCGCTGGGGAGGTTGGCTTCCCTGATCGCTTCGATGACATGTTCATCCCTGTTGATCTGGGATTTCGCTTTGACAGCGACGCGCCTGGTAAGCCTTTGTACTTATGCTTATGCCTCTATAATACCAAATTTGGCTAACATTTCTGTTGCACGTATTGTAGACGCGCTCGAGAACTACGAGCTGGAGCTCGCGGAAGAGGAGGAGGAGGAGGAGGAGGCTGAGGTGCCCCAACTAAAGCGTAAAACTAAGGGGAAAACTGGCGCAGGGGCCAGTAAGAAACAGAAGAAAGATGATGCCCCTGTTGCTCAGGATCCTCCTACTCAGGCGATGGGACTTGAGAAAACCCAGGAGTTTACCTCCAAGTTTTCCTTGTCTTCCCTGCCTCAAAATGTGGGCAGACCTCCTGTCCACACGAGGTATGGTGCCGCCACCTCCTCCCTTCGCGCGGCGGAAAAGGAAAGCGGCGCTGCGCCTGCCGTTTCCTCTTCGACAGGTATACTTTGTACTTTATGGTTTTATGAGCGCGATTCTGATAGAATTACTAATGAATCTTTGCTCACTCAAATGTTTGTAGAGCCGGCGACCTTGGTGGATCAACCTCAGGCGCAACAAGGTGCCGAGGCTGCGCCGGATGTCGCTTCGAAGTCCCCTGTTTTACCCCCAAAAAGGGGGAGAATGGACTTCATGGCGATGTTTAACTCGCGAACGGCGGTGCGCCAAGGTATGTATTGCGCTTTTATTTTCTGACTTTTTTCTTTTAGATCAAGTCATGAACCATTTCTTTTTGTTGATTTTTTCATAGGAGTCATAGCTGGTGTACAAGCTGCTGGCGGCACTGCTGGCGCCTGGTGCCAGCGCCGTTGGTTCTGCTCCTGCTCCTGCAAGCGTTGAATCTCCCCTCATCGGGATTACTAAGGAGCAGGAGGCCGTTTTACGCGCCGATCTGGCGGCGTCGAGACCTCCCTCACCTCCTCCTGCACGCAGCCCTCGCGATACTGGTTTTGGTTCTTCCAGGTCGCAGGAGAAAAGGCCTGTTTCAGAGGAGGATGAGGAAGTTCAAGTTGAAGACTCCGACGGCGGCCGCGCCAGCCCTGCAGCGCCACGAGATTTCGCGGTGCAGTCTTCTCGTGGGGCTGGCGCTGACTTTTTTGCTTGCTCCCCGCATGTATAAGTTCGTTTTGCTCCGCTGCGCGGATTTCCATATTATTGTTTTGATGACTTAGATCATTACTTTGTGTTTGCAGGAAGCCGATCACATTTACCGCCCGAGATGGAATATTACTGAGGACAGCTCATTTCAGTCCATGGGTGTGTGTGAGGACTTCTGGGCTCATTCTGTGCCTCCAGCTGAATGGAGGTTTCAGGAGGACCGTGCTCGCGTGGACTTGCTCAACAATCATCTGTTTGCTGGGTCGGCTTTCTTTGCTGCCTCCCAAGAGCTTCGCTATGATTACGTAAAGGTACGTGATGCTCTTGCGGAAGCCAAGCAAGAGGCTAAAGTGTCTGCTTGGAATCTTTCTGATGCTCGAGAGAGAGCTGAGAAACTCCAAGCAGAGCTCAGCGAGAATAGAGCAAGTGCCAACGCTGCCTTTGTAAAGCGCGGGCATGAGCTACAGGCTGCGCGGGAGAAGCTACAGGCGGCCGAGGCGGACGCGGCCAAATACGCGCGGCGAGTGCTCGACTTGGAGCTGGACGCGGAGGCGCGTGACCAAGCTCTTGTGCAGTCTATAACTGACAAATCATCATTGGAGAGTGAGGTTGCGCGCCTGAAGAAGGAGCTTGCGGCCGCGCGGGCAGAGAAAGATGAAGCCTTGGCGACGGCAGCGTCTAGCCAGGAAGCACTTGATTCTGCGCGAGCGGAAAGGGAAGAGGCCTTGGCGGCAGCAGCGTCCGACAGAGAGGAGCTGAAACAGACCAAGGAAACTGTTGAGTTGTTAAACTCTCAGATTCCTGCTCTTGAGACGTCTGTTTCTTCCCTGGCGCAGGATCGCCAATGGCTAATCTCACAGGGTATGACTCGTTGCGCTTACGCGATGAAATACTCAGACGAGTTTCAGACCCTTGTGATGGATTGCAACGCTGCCTCGCGCTTGGTGGGTCGAGCTGAAGGGTTCAAGGATGGTTGTGAATATAGCGTGCTGAAGAAGAACCCATCCGACTACCCTTATCAGCTCGACGCTGTCTGCGCGGACATGGCCGAGATGGGGGAGAAGTATTTGAATACTCCCATTCCCATCCTTGGGCAGGTATTTTAACCTTAATGAGTTTACCTTGACTTATTTTCCAAGTCTTTTTGTACTCATACTTTTTCTTATGATTTGCAGATAGCCGCGCTTGCTGACCAGCCCGACCTCGGCGCGCTAAAGAAGCTACTTGATGAGTGTGAAGGGGCTGGTGGCGGCGATGATGGCGCGGGGAATGCTGCCCCTGCTAGCGGCTCTGGCGTGGCCAAAGGACCTGCTCCTGACACTATTGTGATAGAAGACGACTCCATTCAGGACGAACATCTTGACTATGGTCAGTTTGGAGATGACGAGGAGCGGGCTGCGCCAGATGCTGAGGGCGGTGATGAGGAGGGCGATGAAGAGGCTGACGTCGACGTGGAGACTTGAGAAGCCCTTCATGTTTTTTTTATTTGTAGTTTGTATCTCATAACTTTGTAAATTTGTAAACTTCAATGTTTTGGAATGAAATTTTGTTTTCCCTTTATTCGCATCTTGTGCATTCCCAATTCCTCTCTTTATATTGCATGTTTGCTTGTTGAATATAAGATATGCTTGCACGTTGAAATAAGAACAAGGTTGTAAGGAAATTATTTTACTTAATCCTTGTCATATTGTAAGTGATTTTGCAATATCCTGATTATGTTGACACGTGCCTTGGCGTTTCATTATTCCTCTTTTGCGCGACGTTATCGCGCGTTTATTATAGGAAATTATGAGTTTTTTAGCCTTTACGTATCAGTATGTGTTACTCAAATATCCATTACAATTTCATGCACGACCTTGACCTGGGACCTTAACAACTATGTTTTGGCATGTGCTTTGCCTTAGTTGTGCTTAGGTATTTTTATGGTCAGGCTGCGCAGCATGTAGGATGGATGTTGTGAGTGATTTGAGCTAAGGCTCACATTATTGGGCTAAGGCCCTGAGCTAAGGCTCATATTATTGGGCTAAGGCACTGACGTTTTAGAGTTAAGACTCGTTAACGCGTTTGAGCTTGAAGCTCGCGCATGTATGTTTTACTTTGTTTTATTTTTTATCTTGATGTCAATATAGTGTTGTCATATTGCTCAAAATTAATAAAGGGAAGTGTGAAACATGTATGCAAAAGGTAATAGAATCCACATTAAGAGAAGATAGCGCGTATCATTATTCATAATGGCTTAAAGAGCCTTGATTACAAATTTGACAATTTTTACATGAAACATTTTCTAAGCTGTGCTGCGTTCCATGCGCGCGGGATCTTCTTTCCATTCAAATCTTTTAAAGCGTATGCGCCCTTTCCCAATTCTTCCGAGACTTGATAAGGTCCCTCCCAATTGGGGGACATCTTTCCCGGGGGTATCGCGCGGCTAGCTTCATTGTTTCGAAGGACAAAATCATTCTTCTTGAAGTGGCATTCTTTCACGCGCTGATTGTAATATTTTTCCAGTTTTTTCTTATATTTGGCTTCACTGATGATAGCCGCCTCTCTGCGCCCTTCAAGTAAGTTGAGATCCAACCTCCTTTCGCGCTCGTTATCAATCTTGTTCATCATGAGCACTCTATGGGATGGGCATCCAATTTCTGCTGGAATCATAGCCTCCGTTCCATAGGTTAGGCTGAACGGGGATTCGCCATTGCTGGTTTTGCTTAATGTCCTGTGCGCCCACAGGACATTAGGTAGCTCTTCGACCCAAGAATGGGATTCTCCTTCCAACCTTTTCTTCAGCCCGTTTAGCAAGCTTTGGTTCGCGCGCTCCACTTGGCCATTCCCCTGAGGGTGGTATACTGAAGTGAAGATTTGGTTGATGCGCAATTCCTTGAGCCAGCTGGATATCTTCTTGTCAGTGAATTGTTTGCCATTGTCGCTCACAATTTCCATGGGCAAGCCAAAACGACATATGATGTGGCTCCAGATAAATTGCTTTATCGCCTCGGCTGTAATTTTTGCTAGTGGCTTGGCTTCAACCCATTTTGTGAAATAGTCTACTGCCACTACCAAAAATTTTACTCGCCCTTGCGCCTGCGGTAGGGGACCCACAATATCGATTGCCCATTTGTGGAAAGGCCATGCGGAGGTCACCGGAATCAAGTTGTTCTTTGGCCGCATGGTGTTTGGCGCATAGCTCTGACACGCTTTGCATTTTTGGATCTCTTTTAAAGCGTCCAAGTACATGCCTGGCCAATAGTAACCTGCGCTCATTGCCTTGGCAACCACCATGCGCGGGCCAGCATGTATTCCACAGATTCCTTCGTGTATCTCTCTGATTACATAGCTTGCTTCCTCAGCATCTAGGCATTTCATGAGTGGCCCAAGATAAGAGCGTCGATATAATGTGCCATCAAGCAGTTCATAGTTCTGCGACTTGTGTCTTATCTTCCTCGCCTGTGCGCGATCGTCCGGTACCTTTCCCTCATTCAAGAATTCCATTATTGGAGTTATCCATGATGAAGGGGTTGTATGAGTTACCAGGACAGACTTCGCTCCCACCGACGGGTTGCTCATTACTTCTACCCTGACATCTTTGCCAAAGTGATCGAAGCTGGTTGATGCCATCTTGCTCAGCGCGTCGGCAGATTTGTTTTCACTGCGCGGAATATGAATGATTCTGAAGCAGTCAAATTGCTCGATGAGCTTTTTCGCCTGCTCTAGATACAGAGGCATGGTGTTCTCCTTGGCATCATAAAGGCCATTGACCTGTGCTGCTACCAAGTATGAATCAACATGGGCCTCTAGCTTTTTAACTCCGAATTTGTGCGCGATGCGCAGGCCAGCCAGCAGGGCTTCATACTCAGCTTCATTGTTGGTGCTCTTGAAGTCCAACCTGATGGCGTAAGTATATTCATGATTCTCTGGATCCACCAGTTTGAGGCCTGCGCCGGACCCTTCGTTGTTTGAAGCTCCGTCAGTGAACAATCTCCAAACATTTTCTTCATCATTGGCTCGCGGAGGGTCTACCTCGCGCTGAGCCTCTTCAATTTTTCATTCGGGAATTTCCGCGATGAAATCAGCTAAGACTTGTCCCTTTATTGCTGGACGGGGCTTATAGGCGATCGTGTGTTCTCCTAATTCAAGCGCCCATTTTGTCAGCCTTCCCGAGAGCGCGGGGCGCCGCAAGACTTGCTGGATGTTGTAACCCGTTAGAACTTCAATAGGATGACCATTGAAATATCTATGAAGCTTGCGCGACGCGTGTGTTAGTGATAAAACTAACTTTTCCATGATGGAGTAGCGCGTCTCAGGATCTGTCAGCACCCGACTCACATAGTATATTGGCGTTTGGACTCCCTTGCGATCCACCAACAATACTGCGCCGATGGCGCGCTCTCCTGCTGATTGGTACAATGTCAAAGTTTCACCAGGAAGTGGAGCTGTGAGCGCGGGCAGATTTATCAAACATTCTTTTATCTCACTGAAAGCTTGCTCGGCCTCAGGAGTCCACTTGAATTGGCTTTTCTTCAGGCAATTTCTCAATGTGTTGACGAATGGGGTAGATTTGCTTGCATGGTTCGCTAGGAACCTGTTGATTGATACCAATCTCCCATTCAACTTTTGGACTTCTTTCATGGTGGATGGCGAGGGCATGTCAAGGATGGCCTCCACCTTCTCTGGGTTCACCTTGAAACCATCCTTGGTGATCATTACACCTAGAAATTTTCCCTCTTGTACGCCGAAAGTGCATTTGCTCGGGTTGAGCTTCATGTTTACTTCCTTTAGGCGCCCAAGGGTTTCTTCGATGTCTTTGAGCATTTGTTTTTCCTCCCTGCTTTTGATCACCAAATCATCCACGTAGACTTCTAGGTTTCTTCCAATTTGCTCGTTGAAAACGGCATCCATAAGTCTTTGGTAGGTGGCTCCCGCATTCTTCAAACCAAAGGGCATTTTTGTGTAACAAAAAACACCCTTGTCGGTTCTGAAGGCAGTCTTGTCCTCATCTTGTGGTGCCATTTGAATCTGGTGATAGCCCTTGTAGGCATCCAGGAAACATTTGAGCTTGAATGGCGCCACGGAGTCCACCTTTGCGTCGATGTTTGGGAGGGGGTAACAATCTTTTGGGCATGCTTTGTTGAGGTCCTTGAAGTCAATGCACATCCTCCACGACCCGTTACTTTTCTTTACCATCACAGGATTGGCTACCCATGTCTGGTATCGTATCGGGCGGATGATGTTTGCGCGCAGTAGATCCTCAACTTGCTCATTCATGGCCTTCGCCTTCTCATCCCCCATGACTCTCTTCTTTTGAGCAATTGGCTCTACAGACTTGAACGTGTTGAGAGAATGTTGCGCCAGGTCTCGCGGAACCCCAGTCATATCAGAGTGTTGCCACGCGAAGACCGACATATATGCTGTGAGCAGTCTTTTCATTCTCAACCTCGTGTCGTCTGATATCGTAGCGCCAATTGTGATTGTTTGCTCCGGGAATTTTGGGTTGAGAATCCATTCCTCTGGCGCGTTGTCTGCCATTGGAAGTTTCATTCTCCCTTCCCGTGGTGTATTTGTCACTGCACACAAATGATCTCGGTATACGAACGTTACACCTGTTGGTGTTGGGAACCCCAACACGCCGTGCGCTGGCGACGGTATGGCGTTGAATTGGGAAATCGTTCCTCTACCCAAGATCATATTGTGGCATGAAGTGGTGGGCAAGACCAAGAAGTTGACAACTTCGGCTCGCTTGTGTTTCTCATCCCCCATAGTTAGTTCAAATTGTATTTGACCTAGGGGATGAATGATTTCATTTGAAACACCAGAGATTGGTGCATTCACAATTTCGAGCCTTGCTTGGTCTGCCGGATCCAACTTCCTGAAACATTGCTCATACATGATGTCTGATTCGCTGCCAGTGTCCACCAGGACTTTTGACACTTCATAGTGAGCAATGTGTGTAGTGATGATAAGAGGACTGCTGATAGAAGGGCCTCCCCTGATTCTTGGGAAGATTACTTGTTGCTCGCGCCAATCTCCTTGGACTTGCGCGCTTCTCTTTCTTGATTTTTGCCCTTGCCTTCCTCCCTCGGCTACACAGATTCTTTTGAACTTTTTGCTGGCAGAGGCTCCTTCTGGTTGTTCATTTTCTGGTCTTGGGTTTTTCACCAGGTGAGCCAGCTTGCCTGATTTCACATCTTTTTCAATTGCATCCTTCAAGTGGTGGCATGCATCAGTGTTGTGTCCTGTGGACTTGTGAAACTCACAATACTTGCCACTGTTTGATGGCCCCTTGTAGTGTAGTGGCTTGGGGCTTTTGAACTGGACATTCTCAGTGCTTAACACTTGTGAAGGCGTTTTAGTGAGGGGAGTCCATATTCTTGGCAGAGGTCTGTTAGGATCTCTGCCGCCTTCCCTCTTATCACCTTCTCCGCGATTACGAATGTCTTTTTGGGGCTGGGGTGAGCTTGGTTGCGCCTGTTTTTCTGCGGAGGAAAACTGGTTGGTTGCAACCTGGACCATACAGAGTTCTGTTTGCCCCTTCTTTCGCTGCTGCGCGGTGTCTCAGCCTGATGCCCTCTTTCTCTCGCTCTATCTTGGGCAATTTGTTTTTCATTTCTCGCGAAGACTCGCGATGCTTCCATTAGCTTGGCCCAAGTGGTTGGCATGCCATCTCTGCTCACAAGAGCTCTGCGGAGTTGATCACTGCGCGCACCTTGTATAAAGGCCACGCGCAAGAGTTGCTCAGTGATACCTCCAATTGCCAGAGACTCCTGATTGAAACGAGTTATGTAGTCTTCAATCGTTTCATCATTCCTGCGCACGCAGTGCATGATGTCATCAGGGTCGCGCGTGTGTCTGCGCTGCTGTACGAAGTGAGCTTGGAACTTTTCCAATAGTTCCTCGAACCCATCGATTTGCCCAGTCGGCAAGCTTTCGAACCAGACACGCGCCGCGCCCCGCGAGGCAGCGAGCAAACATGTGACACCATGTTGGCATCGTCCAGCTTTCTAGGTTTACAGTGTTATAAAAACCTTGTAAGAAATCGTCTGGATCAGTTGTGCCGTCATATTTGCCCAAACCACTTGGCATCTTGGTTTTGTGCTGAATGGGAGCCTTCGCGATGCGCTCAGTGAATTTTGAATGCTTCACCAAGATGGCTGGCCTGTACGGTGTGGTTACGTCCACTTGCCCTCTCACTGGTGGGCTGTATGGTGTGTACAGATCCAGATCGGCTTTGGCTCCAGGCGCCATGTTCATGTGCGCGCGGAGCTGTGAGCCTCCTGCATGAGTATCTCGCGTCTTCCTCATGCTGTGCACTTCTTCATCACTGAACTCAGCGTGTTCAGTGTGAACAGAGTGACCATCTTCCGGCGCGCGCGCCCTTTTTGTTGTTCCTTGATTGGTTTGCTTATCAAACGCGAGCCTTTGTGTTAAGTCGGCTAACTTTTTGTGTTTGACCAGCTCATTGTACTTGTCCATTAGACGTCGTTGCTCGTTTATGAGCCATTCTTTAGGGTCATTGGTTTCATCTTCTGGACCCATTGGTCCTTTTTGTTTCGCGCCGGTAAGATTTTGGAACGTGAGATCGTCTGGAGGAGTTTCAGTCTGGCTATGAGGAGTTGTGATGAAGGGATGGTTACTGGTGGTGCGCGCAGAATCACGCGGCACCCTCAGAAACTGCTGTCCCTCATTAACATCCTCACGCTCAATATCCTCCAGAACTTGATCGCTGTTACGAACACCAGAAACCATGGTGAAAATTTTTTTAGAGAACTGATGAGATTTTGTTGCCGTTGTAACAGGTAATGGCGCCAATGAAGAAACGTGGATCGACTCACTGGTAGACGATCAACTTTCCTCGGGTGTGATTATGCTATTTCACCGATGGTTCTCTGGAATCTGGATTCTTCCACCTACAAAATGAACAGCACCGTAAACTTACCCCTCAGAAAGGGACAGAGGGGTCCTCTTTGGGGTAACCCTCCGGTGTGAGAATAAGAGTTTGTAGGAGAAGATAATAATCTGAGAGTAAGGAATTGGAGTGTATTGCTTAATATAGCTTAATATTGCGTGATACAGCGTAATATATCATACCTCTCCTTGTGGAGTTGATGTGGTATTTATAGTGCTAGGGTTTCCAATGATTGGGCTCAGACCCAATTAGGGCCTTTTTGGCCTCTTCCTATTGCTTTGCGCCACGTGTCCTTGGGACACCTGGTGCTCTTTCATTGATTATTCTCTGACCCAGGTATTTTACCTGACCCATGTGCAATCACGTGGTAGCACATGGGTTTTGCTGAGTTGTCCACCTTTCATTGGCAGCTGTCAACATCAGCATATTCTTATTCCTTAAAAAGATACCTTCTGGAAGGTTGTCTGACGTGCACAATCAAGGTTGTCCTTATCCTGATTTGGATAAGGACGAGGTTGATTATGTGTATGTGTGATATGCGCCTATCCTGAGGATGCGCGAGGTCTTCTCTTTATTCTCACGCGCAGATGTTTCATGCGCAGATGTGATATGCACAAGCATGTAATATGCGCCACGCGCGAATGCGCCACGCGCAGATGTGATATGCGTGAGCATGTGATCTGCATCACGCGCGGATGCGCCACGCGTAGATGTGATATGCGTGAGCATATATGGTGCGTGAGCATGTGATACGCGTGAGCATATGTGATGCGTGAGCATATGTGATGCCTGAGCATGTGATGCATGAGCATATGTGATATGCGTGAGCATATGTGATATGCGCCATGCGCATCGGTTTTGGCTTTGTGCCTTCATAATATATTGATTTCAAGCCTCTTATCTATATCTTGTGGGTTGACCCGCCTCGCTCGGTGTTGAGGCGGGTACATACCTCTTCAGTTATTATTACCTGTAAAAACGGAAAAGTCAATTAATATAAAATAAAATAAGACAGAATTACAAATTTTGTCCTTTAAAAAAGGTCAAATTACGGTTCGTGTCCTTTTTTTAGTTTCCTTGCAGGCGGTGTCCTTTAAACATTATTTTCCTACACGTTATGTCCTTTACGCTAACTGGGTTAGAAAAACTCAGTTAAATACCCCCACGTGAGTCGGGGCATATTGGTCTTTTCATCTATACCCACAAAAAGTTTATACTCACTCTCTCTCTCTCCCTTTTCGTCTCCCTCAACCACTGAAACACAACCAATCACTACCATCATCAATTTCTTAAATTCCCTCGATTACTTGTCATATCTTAGTTTCAAATCATGGCTAACACCACCACTGCCTTGAAACCATTCCAGCGTCGCCGGAGATGTTGAGTTCCGGTGCTTCGCCGGAGTTTACAACCACTGCAACATCCGTATCTGCTGTCAGAAACACACCGGCGCCGCTAGGGCCATAATTGAATCTTAATAATCATTGCCAAAAATCTAACCAGAGTGTATTTCTTTTATAACAGCGGCCCCGCCGTCACTTGCAGTCAAATAATGGTGGAGTCCAATTCGGGCTTACAATCAACGCCCCTTGTTGATAGCAACCGTGATTTTGGTTTCGAAGACAGATCTGACGAAGGACAAAATGTGGTGGTGGTTTCCGGGTAATGGAGATGGGTGGAGGTGGAAGATGGTGGCGGCGATGCAAGGAGGAGACGTGGAGATGAACGGTGAGATGGTGGCTACGAGTGAGAAACTGTTGTTTAGGCAAACATATAATTGGAACATGGCCATCGGAAGGTAGCAGGCAGTGGTAGTTAGGGTTTGTGTGTGCTAGATTGACGGCAGAGTGGTTAATGGTGGTGCAAGTGAAGAAGAGGGTAGGGTGGACTGGTGGTGGCTGGAGGAATTGATGGTGGTGATTGAGTAGTGGTTAACAATGGTGATGGGGCAAGAAGAAGGTGGGTTGGTGTCTGGTGGGTGAGGTACAAAGAGATTGATAGAAGGGGGTTTTGTTGCAGGCATAAACGAAAGGACAAAACTACCTCACATGCGCCTCACGTGATGGGATTTAACTGACTTTTTATAACCCAGTTAGCGTAAATGACAAAACTTGTAGGAAAAAAATGTTTAAAGTACACCACCGCCTGCAAGGAAACTAAAAAAAGGCATGAACCGTAAACTGGCTTTGTTTAAAGGATAAAATTTGTAATTCTGACATAAAATAATAATATTTAAAGTGTGGCCTAATAGAATTAAAAAAGTAGCCGTTTTATTCTTCGTATCCGTTTTCACTTTACTCAAAACAAATAAATCAGACCGTTGGGGCCTCTCTCCCTACCTCACACAAACAATACTTGAAGTCAACATCTTCCTTCTTCCTTGAAACACAAACACCTGTTTCAAACACATATTATTATTATTATTAACAACAATGGTCGCAAGATCACCACCGAAGCCCAGGAAGAAGATGGTGGCCCCACTCGACCCCAATCAGCTCCGAGAAACCCTCAACAAGGTAGTACCCATTTCTTTATTTAACCCATCATCTGTTCATTATTTATTTCAATTTCAATTTAATCTGTGGGTTTGCAGGTAGAGAAGTGTTTGAATCGGTTGCAAGAACTCGAGTATGTAACCAAGGGGAGATCGGGTGTGAATGCTGGTGGTCGAGGATACTTAAGAACTATCAGGTGAATTTTGTTTTGATTTTAATCAAATGGGTAGGGTATGTGTTTCATTTTATGATTTTCTCTCTCTAATTTTGGAAACAGAAATGGGAATAATAATCAGAAATCACCACCTGCACAAATTGGTAAGTTTCGCTTGAATGCTCGGTTTTAGGTTCTTTGATGTTGATTCTTCTTGTTTTTTTGCTGGTATTATTATTATTATTAAGGGGAATGGAAGAAGATGTCATTGCCAGCAATGATTCTAGGAGAAACAATGGGAGAAATCCTCCAAGCAACCCGAATCGCACGGGAAATCGTGTCAGCCACCACCGACCCAAAAACACCCGTACCAGCTTCACGTCAAAAGTCGAGATTAAACCCGGAAAGCACCAACCTCCGGGCCCGCAGAAAGAGAGAGAAACAAATAATCCGACCCGAACCACATTCCCCTTTACTCCAAAGAACCAAATCCCGCATTAACTTTAAAGTTTCGGGGTCACCCCCGAAACCAGAGACCGAAAAAGAAAACCACAGGCTTTCTTTTTCGGCCAACCGGGTGTCCCCAAAGAACCGCCCGTGGGCCCGGAAAACCGTTATCTTCCCGAACCCAATGTTCCATTCATCATCCAATTTACAAAACCAAATTATTCGCAAAAACGAGTCCCCGGTGAGACCAAAAAACCGACCGGTAACACCGCATAAGTTCTTGATCAAGACACCACCAGGAAAGGCTGCAAAGGGAGCCGCAGCGTCCTCTACCGCCTCGGTTGTAAAGTTTCAAGTTAAGATTAGGAGTCCAACAGTTTCGGTATCTCCAACCCGAGGCGCCAAGAAGAAGGCGGTGTCGCCGCCTAAGAAAGTGTCGACGGCTGCCAAGTTAAGGAGGTCGTTTTCGCCTTCGAGGCTGGCGAGTAGACTGGTTTCGCCTTTGAAGAACAGAAGGTTATCTGTGCAAGGGGGGTGTGTGGATGGAAGTGATGGGATGAATATGATGATGAATATGAATATGAAGATGATGAGTGGATTGAAACAAAGGCCAATGTCAACAACAACAACTAGGAGGATTTAAGGTTTCATTCTTTCAAATGATATTTCCTTAATGTCATGTGTTTGTTTGTTGTCCTCAAGGTGAATAACATTTGTGTGTATTCATAAAACATGAATGACAGTTGAGCTGTGCTCATCACTTGATTTTTGTTTTGAAAATTTAGAAACAAAAAAAAATACTCTTTGAAATTTATACAGAAGTGTCATTGAAATTTTGAAAATTCATTGAAATTTAGGAGTTAAGATTCATCATTTATTCTGATTATTATTATTCATAGAACCTGTGATAAGTTTTACCTTATGGTACAGAAGTTTTGAAGTTTATTTTTTTTACAACTGAAGCATGTTAGATACTAGTATCGTAAGAATTAATCGTGCAGGATTTTTTCGATTAGTTCGGTTTAACCGAATTAATCGTTCACCAAAATTCCCCATGTTTGCCTGGTCCAATTTTGAGGCCTTTATTTTATATTTTCAACTTGTATCATTTATCTATAAACTTTAATAAAGGATTAGATGCCAATATAAAGTTCAATTACACATTCTGCTCCTCTAATAGAATCAATCATACTTTCATTCTATGTTCTTTTGGTTAGGGGCAAGAATTAACAGATTATTCAAGCCAAATCCGGAGTACCTGACAAAACCTAACCGGAATAACTGACCCAGTTCTAAACTAAAACTTAAAGTTCAGTTTCGGTTATAATCTGTTTCAAGCCTTGACTGCACAAAAGCCAAACATTAAAACTAGATTGCACCAAACATTTCAAGCTAAATTTCATTAGTAAGCGGTTCAAAAAGCCTATGCAAAAAGTTAAAATTTATATTCAGGCCCAAACATTTCAAGTTCAAATAATCGAACTTAACCCATGCATAAAAAACTTAAACCCACCGTTTTCTTGAAACAAAAAACCGTTAAATTTCGGTTCCCGTTTGGTTTGAGTACAAAACCGGCCCATATACATCTGCATCTATTTTTAGCGAATGCCAAGATGAAAAGACAAAAAGTTAAAAAGGTTATATCTGCTGCATCTATACTCATTTAATGAAATTTACCAAAATAACCTTGGTTCATGACTAAACTACATCATATTGTAATCACACCCGCGAACTCCCTTCACCGAGATTCAATCCCGCACATCCCGACAGCATCTCCTGCATTACATCCCATATTCAAACATTAAACTGCAGCCAACAAAAAAATATAATTGCAAGTTCAAATTTACATATGGCAACAAGATTACAAAGAATTAACCTTTCTACTAACTGGCGTGAAGAAAAGTCAACGTTTGACTTTTATTGTCAAATGAGTTGTATATAAATTTCTTCGAGAAAAGGAATACTACATTTGGGTATGATCATAAAACTTTCCTTTTTTAAGTTGTGTGATATCTAAGCTTATGATCAATGTTCATGGCTCATGTTTGAACTAGCAGCCATGGGGGTGTAAACAAACAGAGCTACCTAAGAAACGACTCACTAAAAGCTCGAACCAAGCTAAGCTTAAGCGAGCTCGAACCTATATATAAGCTTGCTTAACAAACGAGCCTGATCCCAAGCCTCATAAACCAAGCTAGCTAGGCCTATTATTTGAACATATATAATAATTTTTCTTTAATATGATAAATGTATAACACATGATAAATATAATTATAGATTATATACTATGATAATAACTAAATAAATATTTTAGTTTATATCTATAAAGTTACAATTACAAATATAAATAAATAATTATGCATGTATATAAATAAATAATAAGCGAGCTGAGCTTGAAAATTTTCTCATGAGCCGAACTCGGCTTGTGTACACTCCTAGCTAGCAGATTGATGTTAACTCCAGTATTCCCGATTCAAAAACGAAAACTGCAGCGTTTATACGATTGGGACTATGTTTCTATCAGCTAAATAGACTAGCAAACAGTGTGTGGTTCTCAAGTTAACTGAATAACACAACATGCCTGGTATTGGATTGAGCAATCGCCACGCTCATTCTTCTGTTTTTCGTATAGTTTAGCTTGATCCAGTGCGGTTTGACCCAATAACTGCTCATGCACAACCTGAAAGAATATCAACACGCGTTACAAAAGTATTGAGAGACAAGGGTAAAATGTAGATTTTGCTAACTCTAAAGCAAAACATATAAACTGCCAAGTGACAACGTACTTGTAGCAACTTCTCAACTGAGGTTTCATGCAAGAATTGACTCGCTCTTTCTTTTTCTTGGTTCAAACAATTTTGAGCCTACAAAAAATAACCATGAATATTTTGTAAGCAGAAAGATATGATGAACTTAATAAACCAAATAATAAAGGAAATAACCTTCATAAAAATGTCAATAGGTGAGTAATGCAGAAGCCACTGTGGAAGTAAGTGATTATAGTAATTTGCGGTACTTGTTAGCACTGTAGGCTCAAAATTTTCATAATAATGCATCTTCCCACTTCCAATTTCAACAAACAAGGTTGAAACATTCTTTAGCATATCCCCATTAACAGAGTTACCCTCACGGTCTTGATTGACCTGTATGCAAAAATTAAAGTCAACCAAATTACTTATTTAAGGGTTGAGTTTTACATCTAACAGGTCAAATAAAAATGTGGCTGAAATGGGAAGTTATCTAATAACATAAAGGGGTCAATTGGTCAAACAGGTTTAAGTCGCTCAAAGTCTATTTTGATGTGCAGTACCTCTTAAATCGCTGTATTTAAAGATTTAGATTATTATTGTAACAATATTGTTTATGTCATCATGATTAAGACTTTAACCATATGTAAATATTCTTTTACAGAACGGATTGTGTGTCACCCGTATCCACCCATACTACCACTAGGAGTGCAAACGAGCCAAAAGCCGCCCGTGAACTACTTGAGATGAGCTCGTTAAAGCTTGGCTTGATTAGGGCTTTTAGCCAGCCCATCTCGAGTAGTTCCCAAGCGGCTTGTGGCTCGTTTACACTCCTAGTGGTAGTACGGGTGGATGTTTAAAACAGTTCTATCTTTACTAGCCCAGCTCACAAACCTATAATTAATATAACTATAAAAAACTATTTAATAGATAACAAACAAGCCAAGCTCGAACCAAGCCAAGCTCTTGTAAGTTAAACCAGCTTGGCTGGACTCGTTTACACCCCTACTTACCACCTTTACTATTTGTAATGGTTTTGAGAGCATACTAGTGAAATTGCAGCTTCCATAATCTTGGGATACAATTCACTAACCACCTGACACAGTTCAATGAAAGGAAGTTTATTATTAATATATATATTATTATTATTAATATGTATATAAGATTGTGTGGTAAAAAAAACACAGCTCTACAATTTGAGCATTGTTTACCATGTCCCGGAAACAACAAACTGAGAGTTCATTAAGATCAAGGTACAAAAAGAAACCTCCAAGAAATTTTGCCATAACCTTGTATTTTGTCCACATGTTCCAAACCTCATATAACAGAAAGTTTTGTGTTTTATCCTTTACAGCTGGCATGACCTGACTTCATTGTGTTTGAGAAATATTAATATAAATTGAGGAAAAAGATGGCACAATTTAGGGCGAAATAAAGACATTAACGAATACAAAATTCGCTTTAGAAGCGTGTTTCCATTTTTAATATGGAATCTTATTGCAAATCATTGCATGTGAAATAAATACTTTTTGATGTTTGATGTGTCGTTAGGCATAATAATAAAGAGACAAATCAGCTATATAAGATAAATAAACATTTATGTCTCACCCTTGAAGTAATGCTCTCTTCCAAAGCTTTCTTGAATATTTCATAGAGTTGTGCAGAATACTCGAAAGGAGGTTGTTGAACACACATTTGATAGACGCAGCTACCAAGAGTAAAGGACATAAATACGGCCAAAATGGCATATGGTAATGCTGTTTATAATCTATTCTTTTAAACTTAAAAGTAATCTTTCTAGTCATCTCCAAATACTCTTATAGATAAAATGACAAAATTACTCATCTAAAATAGTAACTGCATAGTATTAAAGTGTTAATAATTATAGTTCTATATAATCTAAACCAAGATTGTGTTTACATATTAAGCCAATTGGTTATGCTTTAACTTAATCCTTGGTTAATGAGAATATTATCAGGCTGCTAATCCTAAAACAAATGTAATGATTGAAAAGGATACTCATACATTTTCATGTAGTCTTCACAAGTGAACAAAGAAGTAGTTGGATGTCCATCGAGTATCATCATCGCCTTCGAAATGCCTCCTCTCAGTATACCTTCCTCATCATCTTGTTTCCAAATTTCTAAACCACATAACAACAAATAAGCTAACAATCCACAAAGTACACGTTATCTAAATCAAAATCCTGTTTATTAATACTGCAAGTGCTTACAATCGACTGAGAGTCAAATGAGGATGTACTGTCGACCACCACTACTACTATGCCTTTTTGTTTGTGCTTCCAAATAATATTATCAATCTAAACGCTGCCCTTTCTTTTTCTTTCGTTTCATGCTCCCCCAAAACTTCCCAAAACATATATATATTCTCTCTTCTTTTATTTATAATAACTAGAATAGTACTCGTGTGTAACTAACAAAGTGTATATACACAGTCATAAGATATCATAAAATTTACAACCAAAAAGATATCATATATCTCTATATTGGAGATATAGAGAATAACATTGTTTACATAAACAGTTACTAATTTCACAAACCTAATTTTATAACAAAAGTCATGAAAATATTAGATATTAACAGTCTTATGCCAACATGATCTTCAAAATTCCCGTCCTCAAACAAAATCATCCGGCCTTAAAGTCTGAAAAAAACAAACAAACAATGGAACTCAATTACCAATTAAACAAAAATGTTAACGTATACTATAATGACTTTATGTGAACACGGGTTGAAAATAGATAAATAACAAAATCAATATAGACAAATTTACCATCAACTTCTTAAAATCACCAAAAAAAGCAAATTACCTTCACAACTTAACAAACAAAATAAACAATTATAGAAGTTTATTGTATATTTTTGAAAGTTTTTAGTTATGAACTAAACTAATAACTTAAATAGAAAACACAGAGTAAACAATGAAAGTAAAAAAATTTAGAGTAATCAACTACATAACTAAGTTATTGGTGTTACCTTAAATTTTATCTTCAAATTCCAAAGAGTTTGGAAGATCATCAAAGTTTGACTCATAGTTCTCACACTCTAACAACCATTTTACCTTCTCACTAACATCATTTTCCAAATCTAAATGTGTCATTTCTTTTATAATATTAGCAAGCTTCAAGTGATCCAAATCTCTTAAAAGAAACAGATTTTTGGATTCCAATATTGATTTAGGATAGTACCCGTGTTACACACAGTGGAACATATTTAAAAACATAATATATATATATGCAACATAATATAAATTTAATGAAATGCAAATGTTGTACTCATAAATAAATGATATTTTTACATGAATTATAAGACATTATAACTTATTTGAATCGAATACAAAAACATACAACTAACAAAGACTGTCTAATACATTTATTACACATCAATAACTGTAATATTTATTAGTCTAGGATAGTACCCGTGTTTATTTCTACATCAATTTAAAACATTTATTACAAACCATGTTTGAATTAAATATTACCATCTTGAAAAATTGATAGTTAGTAACCTACCATCTTGAAAAAAAATTAACAAACCATGTTTGAATTAAAAGGTCTAACTTTTAATTTTAAAATGTCATATTTTGACTTCAAAATGTCAACTAATATATATGCATTTTTTTAAAAATCCAAAATGTGTCCATTGTCTTTTCTTTTCCTTGAAGCAAAGTTAATACAATTAATACAAATTAATTATTTGATTTCGGTCAAAACATAATTAAATTCCAATTTATTATTATTGATAAATACACAATTATATGTATAAACATGCATAAATTATGCTTCACTTAAAGACCATTAAAAATTTACGGTTACTATTTTCAACATTATTAGTAACTCTTAATAACATAATAATGGATTGTAAGAGAATATTAACTTGTACAAAAAATATACAAGATTAACTTATTTAATTGATGGTCCAAAAATATTCAAATCAACTTTAATATTAACTTAAATATTTTCGAATACCAAATTAACTTAAATATTTTTGAATTGCTTATCATAATATAAGTCGAAACATTTAGAACTATATTTGAATTTATTACGTTTGTTGTATTTAAAAAATTATACTTGCCTGATATTACTTTTATAACAAAAAGAATACGGTCAAAATAGTAAATGAGGAAAGTTTTGGGACCCGTTTAAAAATTTAGAAACAAAATTGAAATTGTAAAGTATATTTTTAATAATTTCTAAATTTAACATAATCTGTGAAAATAAATTAAATATTGATAAATAAAAGGGAAAGTCAAAATAAGCATAAACATTATTTATAAATTCAAATTTAAATTAGTCAAACAATTAGTATGAACATTAATTAGGAAGTCAAATTCATTAATATGGTCAAAATAGTTCTATGTATGTGTAAATGTTATTGTATAATTAACATTGATATGGTCAAAATAGTAAATGAGGAAACAAATAAACTTAATTTGTAAAATCGGTCTATTAATTTAATAATTAAGGAAACAAATTGTGTATGAAAATTAAATGGAATAAGCTGTATTAAGCAACAAAATTAAGAAATAGTTACTAGAGAAAGTCAATGTATATAAAATGGGAATTCCTTTATGACAATAAAGTGTATTTTAATTTGTTACATTTGTTGTATTTAAAAAATTATATTTGCCTTAACTATTGATATTATTTTTTTAACAAAAATAATATGGCCAAACAATTGATAAATAAAAGGAAAAGTCAAAATAAGCTTTAAACATTAATTATAAATTCAAATTTAAATTAGTCAAACAGATAGTATGTACATTAATTAGGAAGACAAATTGAAATTTAAATTATAAAGTAGGAAAGTCAACGTATATAATCATGGGAATTCCGTTATGACCATAAAGTAGGAAAGTCAAAGAAAATAATTGGAATTAATGGAATAGTTAATTATGCAATTTATTAAGGAGCAGGAAAACAAAATATACATCCAGGTTATGAAGTCTTGATCAATCGGGAAAGAATAATCTATACATGATTATTGACATAGGACATATAATGTACATATTATATTGAAATATTGAAATACATGATTATTAAAAAAAAATCATCTATACATGATAAAATAATAAATAAAAATGTTATGAAGTCTTGATCAATTGTGAAAGCATGCATTAATTATAAATTCAAATTTAAATTAGTCAAACAGATAGTATGGATATTAATTAGGAAAACAAATTGAAATTTAAATTATAAAGTAGGAAAGTCAATGTATATAATCATGGGAATTCCGTTATGACCATAAAGTAGGAAAGTCAAAGAAAATAATTGGAATTAATGGAATAGTTAATTATGTAATTTATTAAGGAGCAGGAAAACAAAATATACATCCAGGTTATGAAGTCTTGATCAATCGGGAAAGAATAATCTATACATGATTATTGACATAGGACATATAATGTACATATTATATTGAAATATTGAAATACACGATTATTCAAAAAAAATCATCTATACATGATAAAATAATAAATAAAAATGTTATGAAGTCTTGATCAATCGTGAAAGCTTGCATCTCTGAGTCGGACAATAACCTGAAATAATAAAATCGAAAATTAATATTTGATATTATTTTTTTTGAATTATAGTTAATAACCGGAAAAAAGATATTGTGACAATGACAATCGGATGTAGGATTTTTGTATAGAATTGAAGAAATGAAGATCTGTTACTCTTGGCATTGACCTGAAATCAGAAAGTATAATACTAATTTTTATATTATTGAATATTTGATTTTTAATTTGTAACCAGAAAAATTGTTTGTCTTACCGGAAAAAAATACAAATATGGTTTTTAACCATGCAATCTCAGATTTTGATACCGTCGATGGATGAATATAATTTTGATATAGAACACAACAACATGTCAAACAAAAAAACAGGAAAAATTAAAAAATACAAACAAATATAAAACAATCATTGTTATAAGTATAACATATAACCGGAAAAACCTACCGTCAATACTCACGGGAAAAAACGTAAACACGTCGAAAAATTGTAGAAATCGCCTTTCTTTAGTTAAAACCTAAACTGATATTATTAGAAGAAACATAAAAAGATATGAAGAAACAATAACCGGAAGAAAATATATTATTGCCGGAAATACATAGATCAACAATCGGAATTTAATATATAATAAAAAATTAACGGAAAATCTTACCGGAAATACTTACCGGAAAAACGTAAAACGTCCACATATCATCTTCATGCTCGTTTATGATTTACAACCTAAACTGATTTTTTTAAAATCAGTTAACAATGAAAATAAAACATAAAAAGCTTAGAAGAAAGAATAACCGGAAAAAATAATAAGGTTGCCGGAAATTAATTTATATAACTTTACCTTGCATCGGAAAGATTAACCGGAAATAAGAGGCTTGGAGCGGCAATTAGGGTTTCTGAATAGTGGCAACAGACGAAATTAGACTTAAATATAGTAGTTGAATTAACGGGTTAATGTGTTAAATGGATATCCAAGACCTGCGAGAAAATAAGCTTAAATGGGTTAATGGGTTAAATATAGTTTAATTGCTGAGTTGCATGCTTAAGAAAGGAAATGGATGACATGGAGTTGAGGTGGCATCCTATGTGGACACCCTAGAATGGTGACATGTGAAAATTGTTCCTTGCTTTAATAGTATGTATAGATAATATTAGGTCAATTGTTGTATATATTATTACTAGGTTAGCTACCCGTGTAGCACACGGGTTAAAATAAATAAATTTATTTAAACAATAACATAATGTAACATACAAAAAAATATGTTGAACATATATAAAGATATATTATATGGTATAATAAATTACACACTATACAATATGGAAATAGAAAATTTATAAATCTCTAAATATTTCTTGATACACAATATGTGTAGTTTTATTTGTAAATTTACTTGTTTTTTCAAAACTTAGTAGTTTCACATTGTTTCTGATTTTAACTCTAGATAATGCAACAAATAACTGGTCATCAGTTAAAACAAATGTCTAAAAAACAAACCAACAATCAACAATGATTAACCTTCGCTTTTGTTAATCTTCATTCCAAATAAATATTAAGTGAAAATTTTATTCTTTAAAATTAGTACTTTTATCTAAAGGTGTAGGATTTAAATTAATAAATAAATAAAATTGTGAGTTCTAATATTATTTCCGGATATGATTTCGGCTTCTATAGCACGGTTATCATAATGTATTTTCACATGTAGCTTAATTTCATTGCATAGACCAATTTTCTAGTTAATATTTTAATCAGCATCAATTCAACATCGGCTTTTAGAACTAACCTATGACTTAACAATCTTATATTTTGAGGTCATTTAAAAAGTCAAGAAACTAATAATTTCTTGTAACATATCATTTTATGTCCGATAGATACCATATGAAGAATATAAGGATATACAAAGTCAATTCATCGTCTGATTAACAGTGTGTTAACGTTTAATATTTGTATTCCAAAGGTAAGAAGTTGTCTTTACCGCATGAAAAACTAAAACATATAGTATAGTGTTAATATTTTTGTGGATTTTTAAGATGATGAACTTAACATAAATGATGGGTTGATTAAATAGCAAATTAAAAAAATGTTGTAAATAACTACTTTTTTAAACCAACCCGCGGATCGAAACCCATTCTAATAATAAATTGTTTTGACTTGAACCATGTTTGACACTTTAACCGGTTAAAAATCAGTCGTTTGAATTAACATAAACATAGAGAATACTTCAATAGCTAATTTGTCTTTTAAGAGTTTGAATGATTAAAAAGAAAAAAATGTATTTAATATGAGAGAGAGGAAGGAAAATTTAAAATACAAAATTATTTATAATAAAGATAAATTATTTAATATGAGAGAGATGAGGGAAAATTTTGTAAGAATTAATATGGTGATGACATGTGGCAATAAGAAAGTTTTGCTTATTATATAGTATAAATTATAAAGATTAAGAAGAATAATGTTTGGATCGTGAAACTACTTATTGAACATGAATAGTAATATTATGCCTTTACGATTTATAATATATTGTTTTTATACAACTTTGTTTTGCCATTCAGCAATGGCTAGCGGTAGAGCTTGTTATCTGTTTGTCTTTTACTTTAATGTAAACATTACTCTTTAATGAATGTAATTAAACTTCTTATTATAAAATCTTCACTGGTTTTCTTTGAAATTATGGCATAAAATTGATTTTAAAATTTGTTACTAACATAATTTTTAGTATGGAGAACGGTAAGTGTTTAATCTTATTAAATTACATTTGATTTATTTTTAATTTATATTAATGTTGTCAAACCCATCGATGAGAGTGTTCTCAAATGCGGATCGGTCGGTAGCCAAACTAACCTTGGAATTTTTAGCCTCATTTCACCTAAAAATAAATCAACTACCGGTCGACCTTTGGGAACGAAACACACTAAGGTTCAAATTAGGAGGAGTGTGGCAGGATTATGGCTTCACCAATTTCAGAATGAATATCAGTATTTACACTCAAGAAGAAATCATGATTTATATGTGGTACAGGTGGACCCACACGCTTCGAAATGAGATAGGAAGACCACACACTTTTGTAGGACAAATGAGAATTGACACTTGGGAAATTCTATCACCACACAGTGGGGATAATTACAACCCAAGTGTCTAAAAAAACACTGAGCTCAAAGATCCTTTAATGAGGTACATTCATCGTCTTCTATGTAACACTCGGTAAAATTTATCATTAATTTAATCATGGTTAGCAATATAATATCATTTTATGAATAACACTCGGTAAATTTATCACTAACTTAAAATTCTTCACTAAGTCTTCACCAATCTGCATTAAATTTCTACAATAACTTGCATATGCGTTAAAAATAGAATTTTGTCAACAACACATGTTGAGTGAGCAACACACCAGTTTAGTTGTACATATAGTATATATAACAAAATACGTAGCTGTAACAAGTCATATGAGAATAACAAAATAACCAAATAAGCAAGTATAACTGAGATGTCGAGAAGCACAAAGGCTAACGACTGGCGTATGATCATACTATTCTGAGATTATGTTGGACCTATCCGAATGCGGTTCACGTAAAGCGTGTAAGCACATAAACAAGTAAGGTATAAGTTGCCAACACATAAGACAATAGTTGCAGTTTTGAGTATAAGTATATATGAGAAATATAAGTTTTACGCATATGTCCCCAAAACAGTATGAAAACGAGTAAAAAGAGGGGAATGTGGTACTCACCTCGATAGACGAACAAAAGGTGATTAAGAGAAGTATTAAAAATGACAATTCGCGGAAATCACGCGCTTCGGGAAAATACCGACGAGAATCCTAAGTAACAAATAATTACGGAATAAATACGAATTGAATAAAGAATCTAAAACTAAATAGAGGTTCGGGATTTGATGATCGAGTGAAATCTTAGAAAAGCTATTTATTATAAATTTTATTACTTTGAAATACAACTTTTATTTATCAAGCTTATAATATAGTGTTAATTATATAAAATACATGAAGATACTTAATTACGTATTTATAAAGTTTTCATAGTTTATACAAAGAGATTCGTTATAATATTTATTTTAAACTAATATTACGTTTTAATTAATAATAAAGTTTTCTTTTATACTAATATTGAAAATAATAGATAACAAATAATAAATAATAATATTTATATAAAATAAGATCTTTCATAAAATATGTAAGCTATATCTTTAACATGTGAATTATCAAAGTTATATTATGTATTCTAAACTAAAGCCTTATTAAAATATTTTTTTTAAAACCTTATAAAAATCTTTACTAAAACCTTTATAAATCATGTAATTATCTAATATATATATATATATATATGTAAATATTTATATACACATGTATATGGTTTTACTCAAAGATCGGGAAAAGTGACTCGGTTAATATGTCGGTTTAATCAAAATAATAATTTATTATTATATATAATATCAATAATAAAGTTTAATTGATTAATATATTATTAAATAACCTAAAAAAAAGATTAATATACAAAAGAAAAACCCAAAACGGGCTGGGGGAGGCTCGAACCTGCGCCCCCAGCTCTTCCAAAACCTTATCGTGGTGCACACAACCAACTGAGCTACCAAGACATTTTGAACAATATAACATAAACATTTTTTATAAACAGACATGTGAACACCCAAATCAACCATAAACCCTAACCAATCCAATTGATTAATCCAGTTCAATTCAATTCAATTAGTCAAAGGGTTATGAATCTAAGAGTGCCGAAGAATCTAACCATATCATTAATTACCTTAAACGTCGATCACAAGCTGGTTAATTAAACCAAAAAGTGCCGGCAGGTGGAGGTCAAGAACGAGCATGAGCGCTTGATTAGAATGCAATTGAATATGGGGGTTAGATTGGCGCTGATGACAGGAAGGTGCAAGCGAGTTTAATTGAATTATAAACAATGTTAGATGGTAATTTGAAGTTAGGTCAAAGACGGTTTTGAAGAAATATTAATGCGTATCAATAATATGCCAATTTCCCTATTTACTGACGCCGGTTAGGCCGATTTGGGCAAGAAGAATAATATCTATGATTAAGTTTCCAAGTTAACTACGAGAATTAAGGCACAAGTTAGTAGATTTGGTATGCGGGTTCAATATATGGGTCACGGGTTTGGGTTTGGTTCATGGGCAAATGGGTTAGATGGTTAAAATATATAGAAATTGCACTTTAGTCCTTGGAGGATGAAGAGGGGAACAAAAATGGTTTGAAGTTTAGTTTTGGGTTAATAATGTATACTTTTCAAAGTTAAATATATATTAAATAAATATAATAAACAATTGAAAATTATATAATAATTATTCGATGAACGCGATATTTTCTTGATAAAATTTCCTGAACTTCAAAATAAAAATGGGTCGGGTAATATCAATTTCGAAGACCCGAGTTGTTATAGTCTCCCATACTTTAGGGAATTTCGTCCCGAAATTAAAGGATATTATAACAGCACCAACAAGTTTTGCGGAAAGAAATATTTTAAAATAAAATTTAAAAATTTTATCATAGAATAGAACTTTGAATAGTTAAAATAACGCTCCAAATGCAAATCCGATAAGGGCACTTATATATAGGATGTACCAGCGGCGTATCCACCATGTCCTTATCATTTTTACATTTGTACCGTTATTCCAACCACTTTCAATTCTATATTATGACACACAATCTTACGCATCATGATTTCCATGCGAGGATTTGATAATTATGTTCCGGACCATAATTATTTTCATTGTCGGATGGTCCACATGATTCGTCCCATCGTGTGGATTTACAAAACGTTTGATTACAAACATGACTTTGAGGAAACAAAAGTTTTAAGGAGTTTTAATTTAAAACACTAGAAAGTCACCAATGTATAGAAATAATTTCAAAAGTTGCAGTGAATTTTAGTAAAGCAAAGAAATTTTAAGAAGACTTGTAAAGATATAAGTATTTAAAGTTCAAGAAGGGGTACTTTATAAGTAGTTAAGGTGAATGATGGTAAGAAATAAGATACAAGTAGGCTTTAATAAACAATCTATTAAACAAAAGAGATTTTATTCATAAAATATAAGATAAATAGTTAAATGGGGAAATCATTCAAAGTCATAAAGAGGCGTTATAATACGTATTTAAGAAAAAGACGACATAAGGTAAGATAGATAAAGGAAACGGTAAAAAAAAGTCTTCATGATCGTCAACTAGCTTAATTGGCGTGACTTGAGGCACCATGAGGAGTTGAAGGAGTAGGAACAGTTGAGGTAGATTGATTTGGGGTAGCTTGAATAAAGTGAGCTTGAATAATTTGCAAGAAGGTTGTTTGGTGGAAATATGTCAGGTAAACTTGAGCTTGCGGTTGTGAGGTTTGGTAGTGTTGGGTTAAAGTAAGTTTGGCCTTGATTGATGGGTGGAGCTTGAGGGACAATAGGTTGATGTGTTTAAGCTTGGTAAGCATGGGTCAAGTAGTAGGGTATAGTCGTGGATTGGGCTTGATGAGCTTGGGTAAGTTGAGGGTACGCATTATGGAGGTGATTTGGGTCCTTACAATGGTAGCAAGCACGGGTATTAGGGACATCATGTTGAGCATGAGGGGTAGGTTGTTGCGGAACAACTTGTGTAGTAGGCGGGATACGACAAGTGTTAGCAAGGTGGCCATAACGATTACATTAGATTCAGCAACGCATAGGGATTTAACCGAGTGATGGCGATTACAAATGGAGCATGACGGAAAAGGACCGAGGTAAGGTTTCTTGTTTGAGGAGACTTGCGCGTGGGTAGGATTTGTTGCAGCAATGCTCCTATGTCTCTTGTTGTGTGGATGAGTCGAGGTAGATGGTTTGTAGTCACCAGCAGAGGTATTAGTGGGAAAAGTTGAATCGGTTGCATTGATGTTTTGGATTTGGGTCACTATCCTAGGGATTTTAGTAGTTAACTCTTTGGCTATACAAGCGGCTATACGGTGGTTGTGAGAATCAAACTATTGATGTCGAGGATGACGGTGGTTTCTTGAAGAAGACATTCTAGCGATCAAAAATGAGGATTTATAAGATGAAGGATAAATTTTTGAAATCATAAGAATAGTAAAATGTTTAATTATGTGGAGATAACAATGTTGTCTTAAGAAGTAAGAGGAATTGCGTCATGAGGATTAAAAGTAAAAGTTTATAAGATGAGGGGGTACATTGCGTAGATAGATATTAAATGAGAGGTCAGGAAATAAACTAGGAGTACAGTATTATAGAAAGTTGTATTTTGAAAAGATAGATTTTATTGTATGAGCATAATCACTTAAAATCAATAAGCTATTAGAATAAAAAAAATTAAATTCAAAGATTAAATAAATATTTGTTATAATGAACGACCGAGAAAGATAAAATATGTTTAGGTAAAATGACAAAAACATCTTCTTTGATAAACTTAGTTATGATTGATTTGATTTATCTGTTTTAACATAACTTGATTAATTAGATCTATATAAATTTGAATCATTGAAGTTGATTGAATTGAAATATTTTGATTAGGTTGCAAAGTAGGGTTTAATAAAAAAAAAGTTTGAAAATTTTGAGCTTGTTGAATACAATTGGATTGAGAACACACATGGCGTAGGTGATTAAGACTTCCATAGTTAATAATTATAGGTAGAAAGGTATGAAATTGGAGAAAACGTCGTAGCATAGGCTTTAGAATTTAGTGGCATAGACAGTTGTGGAACGTCTTGTGGTACGTGGCAAGTATTAAAAAGCTAATCGAACGATTACATGGGGTACAAAATGATATGAGGGTTAAATTAAATAGTGATAGTGGCAAGTGAAGCGTAACGAGTGGATTTTGATGTAAAGTTTCTTGGTTGAGACGCTATGTGAGATTGGTTGCTAATTTGATTAATGGCACATAGTTTATGTTTAGACATGTGTTTGTTATTATTTTTGTCATAAGAATGAGTAGGGGTAAATCGATCAAAATGACCAACAATTTAGTTTAATGAACAAGATTTAGTTGATTGTATTTACGTGTTAGAAATTGAGTTTATATTTTAGAGATCGCAGGAGCTATCTCATTGACTAAACATGTGGTCATGAGGCGGTTATAGAGAATAAATAATTGATGTTGTCTAATGTTGGAAAAAAAAACATTCTATGATTAATAATGATGTGATTTAATGAGGAAATTGGATAATTGTTTAGATTTCATATGAGTTATTGTGTAAAACGAAACTTAGATATGTTATGTTGATTTTTATTTATAACTTAAGGATAAGTTAGAATCTATATCGATAATCGATAAGTTGGTTTGATGAGAGAAAAGTTTTATCAAAGTTTAATATGTTTTTAACGAATTAGAATTTGAGGTTGAATGCTTAAAATATGTTTAATGGTTTATGTATATGATATCATGAGTATTAAATTGTGCTATTTTATTTAAATCACTTGAGGTAATGATATTATAATAACGTGATCAGATGAATATGTGAAAATCGATAGAGTGTAAATTGTTTTGATTGGCTTATGATAACTGGGTTTTGATAAATGGAGAATTTGTATCTGATCAGGAGAATAAAAATGTTGAGTATATGAATAGATCGAATCAATAGATATTGATTCAAAAATGATTTAGTAAGTAAGGAATTGATAAATTGCATAATTGAATAATAGAATAATTGAGTAATTAAATCAAGTCATAAATCATTTCGTATAAAATCAAATAAACAAACAAATAAACAAATAACGAATGTTCTTCGACGTGTTGGGTTTCCCATGAGCTTTCCATGGCATTTTGTTTCCCCAACTTTTTAGCATACCAAAACCAAAACAAACGTGTAAGTTGGCTTCCCATGAGCGTTACATGGCAATTTGAATGGCCCAACTTAATTAACGAATGCAATGAATCAATTAAGTTTGTCAGCCCATGAGCGTTACATGGAGATTTAACCGACCAAACTAAATAACGAAGAAACGAACTCAAACATAAGTAGTTGAAACACCTTGTGTATCATAACGGATGATAATTTTCCAACAAAATATCCCAAGTATAACGAATTGTGCAAATGCATAGTTGGTGTGTCCATGGCGTCCCATGGGTTTTACACCCGACTAGACATTTTAAAAAAAACAATAAAACACAATAAAGGGTGTAACTGTTTACCCGGTTACATTAAACGCTTAAAGTGTCGGTCGCATGAAAATTTCCGCTACGGCGGGGAATCTTGTCACACTCCCTAGTTTTAAGTGAAAACGAGCAAAAACAAAGCTAGGAAATTCATAAGGAAATTTCCGACAATAAAAGACAATCCAATAACATTTAATATAAATATTATAAAATTGAGGCATAGCCTCGAAGTTATAAAAATATTTTGAGAATGAGACATAGTCTCGGAGTAATAAAACATTTTAAGAGTGAAGCATAGCTTCGGAATTGTGTGTGTGTGCATGACAAATAAAATAAACGATTAATTAAACAGTGAAATAAGTACTAATCTAGCAAGGCAAATACGTAAGCTGTAAACAATCAAATAGAACACATCAGGAAAACAAATAAGCACGTATGAAGCTCCTAATCATGTTACTAAGGCACCACTAACGACCTATCTTAAACCTAAGGCAGAAATGTCGGGGCGCGAACTGATTGTCACAGCTCTCAAGGTTACTATCATGCACAATATAAGTTTCAATATCTATTTAATAATTTCAAATAATTCAAGTACAAAATAAAACTTATTAAACAAACAACAATTACAAATTAAATTCTTGATCGTATCATTTCTAACTTAAATTCTTCACTAAGTCTTCACCAATCTGCATTAAATTTCTACGATAACCTGCATATGCGTTTAAAATATAATTTGTCAACAACACATGTTGAGTGAGCAACACACCAGTTTAGTTGTACATATAGTATATATAACAAAATACGTAACTGTAACAAGTCATATGAGAATAACAAAATAACCAAATGAGCAAGTATAACTGAGATGTCGAGAAGCACAAAGGCTAACGACTGGCGTATGATCATACTATTCTGAGATTATGTTGGACCTATCCGAATGCGGTTCACGTAAAGCGTGTAAGCACATAAACAAGTAAGGTATAAGTTGCCAACACATAAGACAATAGTTGCAGTTTTGAGTATAAGTATATATGAGAAATATAAGTTTTACGCATATGTCCCCAAAACAGTATGAAAACGAGTAAAAAGAGGGGAATGTGGTACTCACCTCGATAGACGAACAAAAGGTGATTAAGAGAAGTATTAAAAATGACAATTCGCGGAAATCACGCGCTTCGGGAAAATACCGACGAGAATCCTAAGTAACAAATAATTACGGAATAAATACGAATTGAATAAAGAATCTAAAACTAAATAGAGGTTCGGGATTTGATGATCGAGTGAAATCTTAGAAAAGCTATTTATTATAAATTTTATTACTTTGAAATACAACTTTTATTTATCAAGCTTATAATATAGTGTTAATTATATAAAATACATGAAGATACTTAATTACGTATTTATAAAGTTTTCATAGTTTATACAAAGAGATTCGTTATAATATTTATTTTAAACTAATATTACGTTTTAATTAATAATAAAGTTTTCTTTTATACTAATATTGAAAATAATAGATAACAAATAATAAATAATAATATTTATATAAAATAAGATCTTTCATAAAATATGTAAGCTATATCTTTAACATGTGAATTATTAAAGTTATATTATGTATTCTAAACTAAAACCTTATTAAAATATTTTTTTTTAAAACCTTATAAAAATCTTTACTAAAACCTTTATAAATCATGTAATTATCTAATATATATATATATATATATGTAAATATTTATATACACATGTATATGGTTTTACTCAAAGATCGGGAAAAGTGACTCGGTTAATATGCCGGTTTAATCAAAATAATAATTTATTATTATATGTAATATCAATAATAAAGTTTAATTGATTAATATATTATTAAATAACCTAAAAAAAAGATTTATATACAAAAGAAAAACCCAAAACGGGCTGGGGGAGGCTCGAACCTGCGCCCCCAGCTCTTCCAAAACCTTATCGTGGTGCACACAACCAACTGAGCTACCAAGACAGTTTGAACAATATAACAGAAACATTTTTTATAAACAGACATGTGAACACCCAAATCAACCATAAACCCTAACCAATCCAATTGATTAATCCAGTTCGATTCAATTCAATTAGTCAAAGGGTTATGAATCTAAGAGTGCCGAAGAATCTAACCATATCATTAATTACCTTAAACGTCGATCACAAGCGGGTTAATTAAACCAAAAAGTGCCGGCAGGTGGAGGTCAAGAACGAGCATGAGCGCTTGATTAGAATGCAATTGAATTTGGGGGTTAGATTGGCGCTGATGACAGGAAGGTGCAAGCGAATTTAATTGAATTATAAACAATGTTAGATGGTAATTTGAAGTTAGGTCAAAGACGGTTTTGAAGAAATATTAATGCGTATCAATAAGATGCCAATTTCCCTATTTATTGACGTCGGTTAGGCCGATTTGGGCAAGAAGAATAATATCTATGATTAGTTTCCAAGTTAACTACGAGAAGTAAGGCACAAGTTAGTAGATTTGGTATGCGGGTTCAATATATGGGTCACGGGTTTGGGTTTGGTTTATGGGAAAATGGGTTAGATGGTTAAAATATATAGAAATTGCACTTTAGTCCTTGGAGGATGAAGAGGGAACAAAAATGGTTTGAAGTTTAATTTTGGGTTAATAATGTATATTTTTCAAAGTTAAATATATATTAAATAAATATAATAAACAATTGAAAATTATATAATAATTATTCGATGAACGCGATATTTTCTTGATAAAATTTCCTGAACTTCAAAATAAAAATGGGTCGGGTAATATCAATTTCGAAGACCCGAGTTGTTACACCAAAATCTTGCAAAGTCAACAACAAATCCAAATTTTGACACGTAACGAGCATAACGTGAAATAACCTTGGGCAGCGGGTCAGAAAATAAATAAATCATTAATATGATTAAATGGCCCCAAAAATT
Source organism: Bidens hawaiensis (assembly GCF_021521415.1). Classification (NCBI taxonomy): domain Eukaryota; kingdom Viridiplantae; phylum Streptophyta; class Magnoliopsida; order Asterales; family Asteraceae; genus Bidens; species Bidens hawaiensis. The sequence goes on from NW_027502277.1 coordinate 34,762, forward strand.
TAAAATATATGTTAAAACATTAGAGATAATGTATAAACATAATTTTAGAAGGCTCGAATAGCAAAAACTGAGAAATAAGTAAACAAAAGCCAGTACAGGACCCGACACAAACTATTTTCAGAAAAATAGTTTTTATAGTCCATATTGTCAGGAATTTGATTTCGTTCAAATTCTGACAAAAATTATCAAAAACGGGATCCGATTTATTGTCTAAAACTCGCAATACGCTAAACCGATTAACCAAATTAATTATGTTATAACCCAAACCTTTCAACCCCCCCCCCCCTGGCCGGCTCACCTTGCCACATCACCACCCCCACATCCCTTTCCTCCAATAGCCATTCTCCATATCAAATCTCCAATCATTACCTAGACTAATGAGTTATAAACAAATTAAACTATCTACTTAACACTCTAATTGCTTACTCATCCAAGCTACTCCCTCCCTTACTCTCTCTATATACTAAAGGCACACACACACACATTTCACAGACATCCACATTCAAATTCAAATCACAAGCACACTCATAAGTCAAGCTTAGATCAAGATCAATGGTGATTAGCAACTAGGAAGAGGATCAAGAGGAAGGATCATCACACCCACAACCACCACATTATCGTCTTCATCCTAATACCTTCAAGAACACAAGTAAGTTATGATTATAAGTAATTTATAGGGTTAAATAGGTTGGATTAGGTGTTCTGAGTTGAGATTGAACTTGAAGATTGAAAATTATGAATGTTGGTGTGTGTGTGTGTATGTGATCCGTGTGTATGTATGTGTGTGTAAGGGGAAGGATTGAACCCACTTACACACGCATACATTCATCTTGAAGTTCATACTTTGATTGTTAAGATTGATTAGAAGCATTGTTGGAATATTTGTTATTTAGGTGTAATCAAGGATGAATTTGATGTTAGGATGAATCTTGAATAGTTAATGATCAATAGGATTAATGATAAGAACATGAATGATTGAATTGCTAGTATTAAAATTGAAATTGGCAAGAACTTGTTCATAGTTGCAAATTGGGGATTGTTGAATTACTTGGATTAAAGGATGATTTTGATGAATTAATGAAATTTGAAAGTGATATAGATTAATGTTAAATAAAATTGGATAGGATGTATGTGAATCATCAAAACTATTAGTTTGAAAGATAATACTTGAAGATTGTTGGAAATTGTTAGATTGCCAAATAAGGAAACTTTGTTGAATGAAAAGTTGAATCTTTGATAATGATATGAATACTTAGCATATATGTATATGATAGATAATGGATTGCTTACTTGAACTAGGATAGAATGCATTGTTAAAGTATACATTGGATTAGCATATATGCCCCGTCTCCGGTGCCCTACATTGGACGTTGGATTTACTCATAAACACAGTTCTAAATATCAGAGTTAATAAAAACGTTCGCGGAATAATAAAAACATTCAAACCATTACATTAAATAACCATTAATTCTTGTCTTAACGAGCATTCAAGTCATTCAAACATAAAACATTGTCTTTTAAAATAACATAACATAATACTTCATTGAGATGCCAGTGTCTTCAAATCCATGCCATGTGCTTCCCCTCAAGCGAGCTGCCTCAGCCTACTCACATGCGTGCATACTAAAAGTCAGCTACGCTGAGTGAGTTCTAGTTAATCATACGACATACAATCAGTTCACATACTTGCACACATGCTCGAAGGGGTGTACATTATTCATACTTACTTTTCATATATAACTATCCATCCTATTTAAAGAGCCTTCCGCCCTATAACCTCACAGATATTAAAAGGGTCTGGTCCCTAACATCACAGATATTATAAAGGGTCTGGTCCCTACCATCACAGATATTATAAGGGTCTGGTCCCTACCATCACAGATATTATAATGGGTATGGTCCCTATCCTCACATATATTATTAGGGTCTGGTCCCTTTGTTTCGTGCATCTGTACCATACCTGTCTTACGTACCTTCCTTGACAATACGTGCAATATCCGAAGATCTTTCACGTACCATCAACATATCATACATACATTATTCATTCATCATATATCTTCATACATCATATATATCAATCATATCCTTAACTTCCACCAGACGGTGCATACAATATCCGAAGATCGTTCACACACCATCAAGCAATCATCATACATAAATCATACAAGGCATACACTTACCATTTAAGGTAAGTGTATTAACTATCACATCGAGTATGCATGCAGCCCCGAAACATAACAAGGAAGTGGGGCTAGAAACTCACCTGAACTCGATTACGTTCACCGTTAACTATTATTCCATTCCTTTGCTGTGCTTGACTAACTCAGGTCGGGATCGGTTCTTCTTCTATGTTTCGGCTAGAGAGAATTAGAGAGAGAGGGAGAGCTTAAGTGTGTGTTTTGATGGTGTATGGAATATGTGTGAAAATGAAATTAAATGGGTAATTATGACTTATATAATTATGGATCATGGGCTTAAGCCCATGGTATTTCCTTCCTTCCTTCATAACCCAAGTCCATAACCCATATCCATTTAACCCAACACTAGCCCGACTCATAATAACTCGTATTTCATTTATTAACCGAAACTCGAAAAATGGGATGTTACAATATAATTATCAAAGATTAAAAGTTACTATAATAAGAAACTTTGTTAATTAAACACTTAAGAAATCCATAAAAATGATGAAATACATGAACTAATAATTTGATGATTTGATAATTCGAATGGCTTGATGATTTGATAATTTAAATGACTTGATCATTTGATGATGATAGAAATAATCACAAGATTGTTGAATTGCTTCTTAAAAGGGCATACATGATTACACACACATATTAGAACCTTCCAAATAGGAATAAGAAAATAGTTAAAAAGTATTAATTTGGCTTGTTATGAGAGTCATGATAATAGTTTGAAATCTAGAGTTTTAAGTTTTATTATGATATTTGTTCATATATGAAATGATAAGCTTGATTAGTGACATAATTAATAAACTTAAGTTATGAATTAGAAGCTTAAAATTAATTTAAATGTGTATGAAATTATGTGACCAAATCTGTAAATAAGGATGAATTATATGTTATAATGTGTATATTTAGTTCATAGGATATATAACATCCCAAGTTTTGTTGGTATTTAAATAAATCGGGTTTTAATTTAATTATAGAAGATAAATGTAATTATCTAAAGAAATGAGGGGGTTCAGTGTCATTAGATAAAAATTTATGCATGAAACCCTAGTCTCTTCCTATAAATGTAGTCACCATCTCATTTATACTCATTCTAGCCTCCAAACTCATTCTCTACCACATTCCCGTTTCTGAGAAAATAACCCACAAAGACACGACGAATCCCAAAGATCTAACCGTCAGATGTGTGTCAATTTTTAACTGAGTGTTCATGGAATAAAAATGAAGATTTCCACCGATCAGATCTTCGATCAGAAGCATTCTCTACCACATTCCCGTTTTTGAGAAAATAACCCACAAAGACACGACGAATCTCAAAGATCTAACCGTCAGATCTGTCTCAAATTTTAACTGAGTGTTCATGAAATAAAAATGAAGATTTCCACCGATCAGATCTTCGATCAGAAGCAGGGGAAGTCTGGTTTTTATTGTAAAAATTGTAAGAGCAAAAAATGGAGTTTTCCGACAACTGTTTCAGTTTTTCGACGACTGTAGCGGTGGATTCCGGTGGCGGCAGTGGGCGGCGTTGGTAGATCTCGGTGACTCGGTCGTGTGGCCGCTTGACACTCAAATCGGAGTTCGTTTGATATGGTTTTGGGCTTCTCGAGTGATTTCCGACATAAACCTCAAATGTATGTTTTTGTTAAAAAAAAGAGCTTACTTTTCGTGTACAGATTTGCATGAAACTTGGTAGGATGATAGATCGGGTCATAATGATTGATAAAGTAATGAACTTGATAGTAAACGGGTTAGTTGGTTCGTTTCAGGTAAAATTAGTAGTATTCGGTTCGTGAAAAGGACGGGTAAACGTGAAAAGGACGGGTAAACGAAGTCGGTTTTGCATGAAACTTGGTAGAAATCATTCATTTCAGCTGACCCAACATTTTAGAACCCGACACCGCAGCCCCGAGATGCCGAATGATCCGTTTGAATCTAGATCTAGCTTTATTAGGGTGTTTAGTTAACCAAAAACGAGCTTAATGACCACATTAGCTCAAATCTGGACACCCCGAAGGTACCTAAGTCACAAACGATCAAACCCCGATCAACCATGACGGTTAACGGCGGCTGACGGCGCCGGAATCGAAGAAAAACCTTAAACATGCGAAACAGAAAGCTGAACAGAACGTTACGGCGTATGGCGTATACGTATATACTCCGTATAAGTTCAAGCAGCGCATAAGTATAATGGGCCGTATAAGTATGGGTAGTGTATAAGATGGATAGGCCGTATAAGTATATGTATGGATGTATATGTATATGTATATGTGTATGTGTGTCCGTATATGTATGTAGCGCATAGGTATGTGTACACCGTATATGTATGCGTATACCACGCATATGTATATAGCGTGTATGAATGCATGTGTGCCGTATATGTATAGTTATGGTGTATATGTATGGACGCGTATGTATGACTTGTACGCTAGGGAAGACTTATACGTTGGAGAGACTTACACACCTATAAGGACTAATACTCTTAAAGTGATTTTCAAAATAAACGAAAGATAAACGGCGTATATGTAAACGATAGAAATGATATATGAACTAAAGATAAGTAATTAATAAGGAAATGTAACATTTAAAACGGGAAATGACTTAGGGGTATAATATGATTAGGAGTAGTTAAGTGATGCTTGTTAATTGATACACAGTTAGTCGTGCACGGCTCAAGAAAGGCATAACCAAATTCATAAAGGAATCGCTTACATGTGAGTTTCTAGCCTCATTTCCTTGTCATGTTTTCGGGGCTGTGTGCATACTAGATGTGATCGGTTAATGCACTTACCTTAAGTGGTAAGTGTATGATATATGAATGTGTTATGAATAATGTATGAATGTAATAGAATGTGGTATGAATGATCTATGAATGATTTAGGAAATGTTAAGAGTACGTAAATATGAAAGAAGAGAATGAATGTAGGAAAGTATGGTTGCATGGTAAGAAGGGTACCAGACCCTAATAATATTTGAGGATGGAGGGTACCGGACCCTAATAATATCCGAGGTATGTAGGGCGAAATGCTCTTTATAATGTAAGAATAGTTATGGACGTATTGTGTACGTTAAAGAAAACAAGTATGATAGAACGAACGTACATATATACATATATATATATATATATATATATATATATATATATATATATGGAAGAATGATAAACATGTAAGCATGTAATACGTACCTTCGGGCACGTGTATGTGTATGTAAGTATGTTATCTGATTAACTAGAACTCACTCAACGTAGCTGACTTTTAGTATGCACGCAGGTAAATAGACTGACACAGCTGGCTTGAGAGAGACACATGACAGGGACCAAGGAAGCTGACATCTGAAGATTTGTCATGATGTTTAAATAAGATATTTTTATGTTATGTTTTTACAAACAAGTTTGGATGTTTTGTAATGAATGATTGAAGTTTTATTTATTGCGCGAAAGTTTAATTTAACTCTAATATTTAGAACTGTGTTTATGATTAAATCCAACACCAAAGTAGGGCACCGGGACCGGGGCCTTACAGGATAATTGGTTTGGACTTACTAGGTTTATTTTACTTATCGGTAACCTTAACGGTCGAAAAATCGGCTTATAAACAACACGAAAGTTAGGGACTGTTTTAGAACAGCCCCTAAAGTTGTAAAATACTCATATATAAAATAAGTTAATATAAGAGAAGAGGAAAAGATAACCAAACTTGGTCCGAAACGGTTTGTGTAGTGAAAACCGACACGAAAACGTTAATATTTGCTATTTTAAGAAAATATTAACGAAAATGAAAAATAACATGTTTTTGTAAAATAACTCCTAAAACCTAACTAATATATATGTAACAAGTATTTTCAAGACTTATAAGTTACATTTTATACAAAAAATCGAACGGTTCGTTTTTAAACGCGAAACCGACAAAACCGATAAGATCCATTAAAAAATAAATTAATATTTTCTCAAAACTTTCCAGCAACTAAAACCTTAATATTTTATTATATTCTTATATTTATTAATTTAGTTATTAATATAATAGTTAACGAAACCCGAACTATACGTACTCGTTAACTTGATATGAATTTACTTGCTTATGTGCTTGTGTGGTTATTAGACTAGGATTAACAAATAAAATACTTTTTACAAACTAAAACTCAAACCAATTTTTATTAACAAAATGTGTACTAATATAGGACACGCAATTTTTGGAACGAACAACTTCAACCGTGAGTTTTTCTATCGACCCCTCGTTTTCGAATTGTTTTTATTGTGTTTTGTGGGAAAAGCATATTCTTTCTACTGATTTTATTGAAATTTTTATAAAACATTTTATTTTACAAACCATGTAAAAAGTGGGATGAGTCAACAATTGGTTAAATAACTGTTAACCGAATTAATAAATGCAAAGAAATATTGGTAGATCTATCGGGGTGACGCCCCCCATTTCCAATCGCGTTGGGTTAAAAGTGGGAATATTTTGAGTATGGTAGGTATCGAGTTATCAATTTTGATAGTCATACACTTGTTGTATTCCTTGCTAGTCTACAACAGTACGTTTTGTTAACAAATAAAATGCTATGTTTTATTATGAATTTTAAAGATACAATTACCATGTTAAAAGAACGGTAAGAAAAGTTTAGTACCGTTGCTTATGGTAATGGATGATGAAAAGAATGGCCGTTGAACCATTGTATGGTGGAAATTTATATGTACTCATTTATTTTATATCTCGATAAGTTGATATAATATTGTTTATTATGACTTTTATGATGACTTGAATTGAAAGTTCGATTGCCTTACTTTCATTAATATATATATATAAATTATTTTCAATAAAGAGAACTCGCCAACATTCGTGTTGACGTTTATTTTAATATGTTTTTCAGGTAAGTGATGGCTTCGAGAGGACAAGGAAAAGAGAGAATTGGATGTGTGTTTGAATAATGTAGAAACTAGGATTTTAATAAACTGTGCAGTGACACGTATAAACTCTAATAATGAGAAATATTTTATTAAATAAAAGCTAAAACTTTTATTATTAAGATATTGTGCTTTATTATGATTGGCTAACGACATATGTCACGACCCTAATGACTTAGTTAAAGTCTTCTACTTCCTTAATTAAGGTTTTCGTGGTGTGACATCCTAGGTATCACGCTTATTAAACCCAACACTAACAAAGTAATTGCAAATCTCCTTGATCTTTAGACACTTTACTGCATAAAGATAGGAAGACATTGTAACATTACCTACCTTATCTGCTATTTACTTTCTAAGAATGCCCAAGAAGGGGTTGGTTACCACTGTTTGGAGGAGGGTGGATTGCGAACATTTATAGAAAATATGGAGTAGATACTCGAGGCACACTAGGGCCAGCTCCTTTACCCTTAGACCTTGACTACAGATCGAGGATGGGAATGGTTGAAGTAGTCTCCAAAGAACCTTACATTGTGAGGTTCGTAGTATGACCTAGATAACCCATGATTGATATAGAGAGTCCCGATTTCATCCCACGTATGCCTTGTAAGGTCCCGTTACCGGTGCCTCACATTTGGACGTTGGATTTACTCATAAACTCAGTTCTAAATATCAGAGTTAATTAAAACTTTACGCGGAATATAAACTTTCATATAACATTACATGTCAAATCATAAACATGTCTTAAAACATTCCTTGTCTTTCAATATTAAAACATTAAACATAAAACAACTTGCGTCTTCAGATTCCAGACTCTTATTCTCCTGCCATGTGTCCCCTCTCAAGCCAGCTATCTCATTCTACTCACCTGCGTGCATACTAAAAGTCAGCTACGCTGAGTGAGTTTATAGTTGGTCATACATCATACAATACATTCACTTACCCTCAATCATGCATCCGAAGATACATAATAATTACTTTACTAATTTTCTTCTATTTCATACTTTCATACATACGTACATACCTTATTACTTTCATACTTACATAACCATACCTTACGTTTTAAAGAGCATTACGCCATATAACCTTCGCATATATTATTAGGGTATGCAACCCT